>NW_018128037.1:1143287-1150261 GCF_001952655.1 Monopterus albus
CAGTCGATGGTGCCGGCCACAAGGTCATGACCATGGTCGACATAAGCATGTCAGGAGCCAGCTGCAAGACAAGGCAATTCCCCCGGAGGAGCTGGAGGAAGTGTCTGGAGAGAGGGAAGTCTGGGCATCTTTGCTTAGACTGCTGCGCCCGCGACCCGGTTACGGATATGCAGAGGAAAATGGATGGATGGATGGATGGAAAGTCACTTTCGGCTTTTCTCGTTTAGGGGTCGCCACAGCAAATTGTCACACTGACGACTTGCATGTTGACATTTAGCACGTGTTTTACGCCGGATGCCCTTCCTGACGCAACCCTGATTCGAAGCCGGGCTGCAGCGGTGAGAGTGCTGCGCCTTAACCACTAGCCTACCAGGGATGGCTACACATTTTATTCATTATGATGTCACAAAACTGACTATGTTGCCCCAAAGGCTCAGAGCAACCAAAATTTTTTGAAATTAGTACATGGCAGTCAACTGCTCATGTGTGAGCTTTTTGCTTTGTTTACACTTCGTTAGCTACTCACACTCAGGTCTGGTGTTTGGTTGTGATGAAATAGGCCATCTAGTGCAGTGAGGTGTTTCACTGATGTGATTGTTTTTGTTCAAAAACAGAGGTCTGTGGCACAAACAGTGACGGTAATCCAGGACTGATGGACATTAACCATGAGCAGAGGCAATTCATTGTCCCTTTTAGTATTTGTATGGAGATCGCTGAATATACTATTAATACAGAAAATGGCTGGCCTTATCCCTTAAAGATGACAAACATGTTTGTTTTTTTTACTTAAAATCTATATTTAATTCTGTTTTTATTTGAGCAAATAAGGCAAAAACACCATCCTTCTTTACCAATTAAAATAATTGTTATTGACTACTGTGAAAGATATTGGTCTACAACATCCTGGGAGTACAACAGACTTTAAACATACGATGGTGTCAGAAAGTTGTTGCTTTGAATCCAACCAATTGCCTTCATCATCCCACTCATCCCACTCCCATCTTTTCTGTCACTCTTCAAACCATTCAAAAATCATTATGGTGGACTGGTACAGATGTTTTAGTCCCTCTGAAGCTCAGCATTTGTGTTTATTCACCAAAGTGTATCACGTCCGCAACAGCACTGATATGAGACCTCTAATTAGCTCCCTGTGCTCTCAAATTCATAATGACCCTCATTAGATGGAAAATGTGCAGTTTGTTAGCGATATACAAAGTATACAGACTGTGAGTTAGGGTAAAGCAAAAGGAAGAGAACTGTGACTCACAGTGAGACATTTTATCTGCCATACTCTCACCAGCCTGATGAGGACACTATAATTAAAGGTTAAATTTTCATTTGAACGTAATATCTCAAACACACTGGGTCTTACTGCGGAGAAACTGAGTTTTTACGTTTGAAAACTCAAAACTAACTTATCATGTGGGGGCACTAAAAAGGCCAAACTTTCTTCTGTACATAAACTGTTCCTATACATGAGTTTAGTTTCCCAAATTTAACATTAAAATTATTAAAAAGAAATTCTGATTTCTGTTCCCTTGCTAAAAAAAGACCCTATAGTTTGCCTGTGTTATTACAACCAAGCTATTGTTACAACATCTAGTGGCTGTAGTTATTATGAAGGAAACAAAGAACAAAGTCAGGGGACATAGAATAAATTGAAATAAAGTCAATATGGGGAGAAGGTGAAAGTGGATGGTGGGCTGATAAACAGGACTTTGATACAGGAGGCTGCAGTTAATTTCTTGTTAAACAGCACTTGTTTCTTTTGCTGTTTCATAACCTTAATCATGTGTTTATCATTGTAACCTTGACAATGACAATGGCAAATCAAACCATGATCTTTTCCTTAACCTAACCATGTTGTTCTTGTGCCTAAATCTAACCAAACCATGCCAATTCTGTAACCTTATTACTATAAACATGACAACGGAAAACTTTTTGGGCAGTAGATTTCTGTGCAGCTGAGTACAGTTACTTAAAAACACAGTCTGCCACTCTTGTGGTGACTAATTATGACTGTGTAGGTCAAGTTGCCATGGTGCCAAAGATGGCCGACTTGACTTGCAGCTCTCTAGGACATTGTTTTTATTTATTATTGTTGAGTTTTTTTCTGGAACATCTGGATTCACTTGGAGCCTGTGCCAGGATTTTGCTCATGGACTTCAGTTTGGCCTTCAGTACTATTTTTCCAGACCTCTTCCATCAAAACCTGGCCCAGCTTATTGTATCTGCCTCTAGCTGTTAGTGGATCACCAGCTTACTGACCAACAGGAACAGCAACAAGTGAGGCTTGGAAAAATTAAATCAACCACTCTAACCACCAACACTGGAACACCTTAGGGCTGTGTGCTCTGCCCAGCGCTATTATCCTTATACACCAACAACTGCGCCTCCCAAAACAATACTGTTAGGTTCCTGAAATTTGCAGACAGCACCGCCCTCATCAGTTTCATCCGGGATGGTATGAGTCTGCCTATAGGATGGAAGTGGATTGCCTTGTTCACTGGTACAGCTCAAATGACCTGTAAACTCAAGACCCTCAAGACTATAGCGATGGTAGTGGACTACGGGATATGTCAGACAGTGCAGCCTCCCATTGCCCTATGAGTGACTCCAGTGATCTTTTCTTGCTCTTACCCATGAAATAAAACAAACTTTCTTAACAACTACAAACTTGTATATTTTATTTCCAGGTTATTTGGGCTTTCTGGGAAATGTTGCATAAAACCTTGACTTTTTATAATTGTGGTTAGAATGTGACAGTTTTCACTGCAGAAACTCAGCTCTGTTTTTCTAAAGTGTGTCAGAGTTAGAGCTGTGGTTATCTGGGATCTCTAATTAGCTCCCCTTGGTCTCAAACTCATAATGGGCATCATTTATCCAAAAACTATCAAGACAAATATATTCCATGTAACAAAATCCAAAAAAACTTTCAGTACTGAGCTGTACAGGGAGAGTAGCAGCTCATTAAGGAAATATTTTTGGTCTCTGTTGTTAAGACCATTTAAACGTTTAAAGTTAGTGGGTGTACAGATTTTATCAGTTCAGCAGCTGCTGCCCAAAGACAAGCAAGCTGGTACAAAACTGAGAAGAAAGTGAAGTGGCTCAGTGAGGTACTTTGGCCCCTCAGCCAGATGAGGTATCACTTTAATCAGAGACTGGATTTTCATTAACTTCTAAAATCTCCTAAAATGTTTGACTTCTAAAATTTCAGCTTCAATCCCTAAAAAAATTTTTTTATGATACTGATGATGATGGTTAGACAGGATTTTCAGAGTTTGACATCTTTTGTAATATGACCTCTTGACTCTGTTCTATGGTGCTTTAGGAACCTCATACTTTCTTACACATTCAGATCATGTTAGTCCCAGAGCCCCAACCACTGGAGATGGTACTGCGGCTGAGGCGGTTTGTGAATGCAGCAGTAGCTTCAGATTAACAAACTGGGCTTGATATCGTGTTCCACAGACATTTTGAATTGACCCTAGTTTTGATAAGGGCCCACTCAGGCCTGATGTGGAAACACAGCAGCTGATTAGTTTACTGAGGGCAGTGGAGCACAGACTCATAATTCACTACTGAGTTTTATGGCCTATTCTGCTCAGAGTTTATTATCTTTTCAATTAGTATGGTCACTGCTGTAAACAAACCAGTTGCTCTGTGTGTTGTCAGTTTTATGCTTCACTGCCTCGTTACAATTAGACAAATGCACTTTTAAGGTCCTGCTACTAAAACAGAAGCAGCCTCTGAGGTTAGAGCACTTCTGGTCAAGGAGGTACTGGGGAAAAAGACCAAAATAAACACTGAATGTATCCTGCTATTAAGCATTGTCCCTCTGTGGCAGATAGCTCTGTTGTTGTCCATAACCTATTAAAAACACACTGGTGAGCCACACGGTTGCAGTGGCAAACACTGTAGTCTATCTTGGCTCAAGCCTACATACAGTATAACCCACCACTGCTGGAAGTATTCACTAATGCACCAAATGCATGTGAAAATAGTCCCACTTTTTAAATAATGATTGCTAAAAACTGTCGTGTCAAGCTGTTTTGCTTCCTTTCAAAACATGAAACTACTGAACTGAACATCTCCAGTAGGTAAGTCTGATGCAGAGTGCCACAGATAAGGTAGGAAAGCAATGAATGACCAGGAAATGCATGGCTAGTTTTGATCTTTTCACAGCTGACAATGAAGGAAAATAATAACAGTCTTATTATTTAGGAAGGTCATCAAGATCCTCATACAATACCTTTTACCGAGTATTTAAATTACATTACTAATTTTGTAATAGTCATTTTTGTTACTGTATGCTCTGGCCCTATTATTATAATGCAGGAGTTTCAAATGCAAAACAGCTGTTTCCTGTTTCAAGCCAATAATCAGTATTGGTATTTATTAGCTAGGTATTTGAATCCATTTCATGATTTTCCCTTACATTCTCTGTGCCTAAACCTGGTATGCTCTGTTTTAATATTACAAACAAAAGAGAGGCCTGACATGTGATAACGACCTACTGAGCAACAAGCTGATAATCATCATTTAATGGGCTGATAACATTCTTAGTGGCTGCATCTAGGTTGGCCTATAGCTCCAAACCAGAATCAGCTTACACAGCATGTATGCTCTGAAGAAAAACCCTTGTTTCATGCTTTTAAACTGTAGTTCCTTAAGTAAATCTTCAAACTGAAGATAATGTATATTTGTATTTTGTGTAATATACAATTTTTTTTAATGTTTGCTTCAACCAGAACTAGAGTTCAAATGGCTGGACAGACAAAAGATGTGCACTGTCTCTTCAGTATCCTACATAATTAATAAACTTGTGGGATACATTTCAGTGACAAATCGGGTCAGTATGGCAAAACTCTATGTTAAAAGTGCGAGGACAAGTGTTCATATGGTAAATGAAACAAAACAGGAGACATACTACAGTGCTGCAGTGTTACTCATCTTAGACCTCATTGAGGTCAGGTCATGATGAACCAGGAAAAATGTTATTTGCTTGGACACTGGACACTGATACAGAATTGATAAATGGTTACTCTCTCTTTTTGTGCCCGTCATAATGAGCAAGTATCAGTATGCAGGCATTTTGTTCTTTTGGAAGAAGGAGCAAAATTAGTTCTTATGCTGAATGTATGCGGAGATAGAAGAAACCAGCCCAAAGAAAACCAATGGTGTCACCTTTTAGCCTTTTCTTCCAGTGACACAGCAGACTGTGGTTTTCCTGAAGAGTTCCTATGAATCCGTCTGAATGTGAAGAACAAACCTCAGCAAATCCTTTGTCTTGATAAGTAAAACCAGTTCATAGCACTGTGAGCCAGACATGGGGACTCGAGTTTGCAACTTGGACTTGACTTGAGACTCGGCCTCAAAAGACTTGAGACTTGACTTGGCCTCAAGATTAAGGAGTTGAACACAATCTTTTTTTTTACTCTCTTTTTTGCACATTAACATTAAGGAAATGTTTGTCGAGCTGAATAATATTCGCTTTCCTATTAGCGTGCCTAACCTTACACATGCACGGCACACACTGCCAGTGATGAATGTAAGCTGGAGGAACAACACCATGACAACACCAGTAGCTGCTCTGCCATTTTATCTGGTTGGTAATGTTTAAGACAAGTTCATGTTAATTCCTACAGTATGTTAGCAAATGTGTTAGCTCAGCATCAGCTATCTAACATTAGAATGTTACTAGCTTTCAAGCTAAGGATGTTAACTTATTAGATTGGCAATCGTTGAAAGTTTTCAAAAGATGAGTGAGCATCCATTTGCCTGCCACATTTGTTCACACAGAGTGCTGGCTTTACGTTGACTATCGACATGACTGGGTAATTAATGACTCGCGTTCCTCTATCACCATCTGACAGCTAACGTTAAACTGAGAGAAAGACCATGTTAATTAACATGAGCTACAAGCAGGTTACTGTTGACCATGTAACTTTACAGGCTTGTTAGGCTACCATTACACTGAGCTTGAGAGGCTACAGCAATGGGATAATTTAGAGTAGACTATAAGCCATCAGTAGTTGGTGACCCGGTCTAATTACACGATATGACTGTACTCTTTAATGCTATTGAAAAATAGGTTTCAGTTGTTATTCCATACCAGTGATGTTAGCAGTACTTTCCTCTTACCCTGAGTAAACATCAATATCAATTTATATATATATATAATATAGCAAACATCTAATCAATGCTGATACGGTATGCCAATAGTATAGGTAATGGAGAGATGAGAGTGATGATAATGTAGTATAGGGATTGAATTCCCTAGTATAGCAGTGCAGTGTTCTAAGCAGTCTGGATGGCACGCTGCAAATGATACTCATTACAACCATAAGGGACTTGACATAGACTTGCAAGATCTGGCTTGATCATCTTGCTGTGAGCTACTAGAGACTGCTGAATGCATTGTATCAAAATCTCAGGGTCATAATTTAGAGTCAATGCACAGCACATTTGAACTTTTTTTGTCTGGAAAAGATTCATTGTACAGGTCCAGCACAAAAAACAGAGGATACAAAACATTCAACCAGCACAGAAATCAGAGGATACAAAACATTCATCAGTTTACAGCACCCACAGTGAAATGATGAGTCCCCTCAGTGACTGTCATAAACAGATACTCAGCACCAGCTTCACATAACCACCTTAATATGAGTTTACCAACAGTCTTGTTATATGCAGCAGAATGATGCTGGTTCAGAGACAGGACAATGTAACTGAAATAGATTTACTGATAAGATTAAAAAACAAAAACCCTGTGGGACATAGCAGTGTGCAGATTTGTCTGTATGCACGGTGAATGTCCCAAAAACGTGGCGCTGGTGTTAGGGTGCTAAAAGCGCTGTTAGGAATGATGCCTCACAATTAATTGGCCGATGATGAGGCTAGTTATGATGTAATCTCTCACTCTCTCTCCTGCACACAACAAGCCCCCTCCCTTCTCTCTCTCTCTCTCTCTC
>NW_018128037.1:1150697-1159468 GCF_001952655.1 Monopterus albus
GAATGCTACCGCCGTTTACGCGCCCTCCGCCCCACCTGCGACGGCAGTCGGGGGCCCCCGGAGGTGCTGCACAGTCTGCATGTGGGTCTTTCAAACCGTGCTTCACGTCCTGCAGCTGGGGCAAGTCTGGAGGTACGGTTGATGGGGTGGTGTGGGGTGCGTGCGTGAGCTCCTGTGTGCATATGTGCTGGTGTGTGTTTAATATGTGCGCGGTGCACACATGTGCACTACATTCCCAACGCTATGCTGTGCTGGAGATGTGTGTGCACATGTGAATGTGCTCACTAGTGTATCTGCGTTTGCGTGCATCTATGTCTGTTCATGTGCATGTGTGTGTGCTTCTCACCTGAAACATTACCATTCTTCCACATCCCCTGGGGACCGAAATGTCCAGAAATCGACCAGCAAAGAGTGAGATTCTTCTGCTAAAAAGCTGAATCGACAGCAGTCCCTCTCACACAACAGCTCTAACAGTAACAGTAAGCCAGGATCCCCTTTGTCCATCTGGCAGTCTTGTCCTGGTTCAGTGTGTACGGTTGCATGAGCTCTAACATGCTCCTTATCTGATTCCTGTCTGTCATGGTCTTGATGTGTTAACAGGAAAATTATCAAGGCTCTGTGGTGCGGACTTCGCTGCTCCTCTCCTCTGGCTGCTTGTCATATTAGGACTCTTATCCTCCACACTCAGTGTAGTTTTAGATGAGAGTATAGTGAGACTGATTAAATATAAAATGAGAAACTGCATGGGCAAACATTTTTAAAGGACCATTCAGCCCACAACCCATCCAACCTGATGCCCCATCCTGCGCTTTGAACGGTGTATTCCCAGGGAGATATGAGGTTTGCTTTAATTAAAATTCCTTCCGCGCTATGTTCACTAAGCGTCAGATGATGGTTTGACATGAACATGAAAGTTTCTGAAAATTAATACTTTCAAACATTCAGACACTGAATAGGATGATTAACCTCTCCAGCTTCATCAAGCTGTTTGTTCAATGTACAGTATAAGCATAATGAAACCAGCTTACATTAAGTCTACACATCAATCAAAATCCCAATAGTAGTTCTCTAGCAAATATTTACACAAGATGACAAGACGCAGATTTACAGTGTGGTGTATCTTAATGTCTTAATACATCAGTAGATTTAGTTGACAGTTATAGTTATTGATTGCTTCACATTTAGCTTTTATGGGTATGATGGGTATATCAATAAGAACACATTGTTAAGCACTGAATCAGTGGTCCTCCATCTTTCTGACTTGTGACTCCATATAATAAAACAGATTCTTTTGACCCCTTATCACATTTCTATTAGTTCCACCAAAAATAGCAAAGATTAGAAAGTCAAGAAATCCAAAGATGAATACACATTTGTATATCGGGATGTTGTTTTCCTTCTATCCGACCCTATTAATCATCTTACAACCCCTCAGGATTATCTTGTGGCCCTTTGGAGGCCTAGGTTGGACACAGTGGAGCTAAGCTACTTAAACTGACTTTAAAACACTCTCCTCCATAATAAGCTAGAGCAAGAAAATGGTATTTACACACTGATGTAACATTACCACTATAATAGTACATAAAGTGTGCTTCTACCTTGGTAATTGAATACATTTTCCTGATTTTCATTTTCCTATGTACATTTACTTAACTAGGATTTTAAATGCAGGACTTTTACTTAATAAAGTATTTTTACATAGTGGTGTTGATTCTTTTACTTAAATAAATGATCTCAGTATTTCCACCCTTGCAAGCTATCTATGAAGTTATACTTTAACATGCATAAAACCATGCATCTAAAATGAGCATGCTTACATGACAGAGGCACCACAGAATATAACTATTACATGCACTTGCAATATTAAAGAACTCTGGTGCACTGACACCTGACCTGCAGAAGAGCAGTTGGTCAGGTCTGCTACCGTAAAGTATTACAGCACCCAGTGATGCTGGGCAAGAAAAACAGTTAGAATAGAACTGACTGGCACACTCAATACACCCATGAGATCAAGACAAGAAAGAGAAAATGTCTTGAAGTCAGACTCAAGAGTGAGACCAGACTTGAGTAATGCAGGAGTAATGTAGAGGCATTACTGACAAGGTAATACTCTGTAGCAACTGGGACAGCCTTTCAAAACACACTCAGACACTAACACAGCATGCTTCAGTCCCTGTTCTGCCCTGCAGGGCCTGAGAGAAACATCTCCGATGTAATGAAAAGACTTCTTTTTTGTTTACTGAATATGATAGTTTCCATTGCCATTAATGCTGCCAGTTGTGTGCCATTAAGACTCTTGTTGTGTTGATGTAGAAAGTTGCTGGAGGAACTTGTGTTATTTCAGCTTTCTCAAAGCGAGCATGTGGGAATTCACACAAGTATAATTACATGCAGGCTCAGTAATGAACTGCATTAATGAACAACAATAAGATGTTGAGAGCTGGAGAATGAGAATGAGTTGCTTTTACTGTGATAGTTGCTGCCAGGAGAATTGGACAGTGCTCACTGTGACTGGGATTTGAGTCCAGCTTCAGTTTTACATTGGATGATCTGAGATTTATTCGGTACACGAGGAAATGAGTTTCACCTGCAGCTGAGAAGAACTCCCAAGTAATGTGAATTCAGATCTGACTGAAATCAGATTTTGATCTTTGAATAAATGTGAACAGCGGGGAAAAAGCTTGATGTCTTTCTTTCTCAATTCATGTCTGACCCACATGGTTTGTCCTGATATATGACCCTTACATATACTGACATTCTCAAAGCTGGAAAACATTCAGCTCCAGTCTCTTGTCAATCACCTGAACATTTTGCCATTGTTTTGCATTGTAGCAGTCTGGAGTTGACAGTCTGCCATCAGTCAACCTGACCTGCATGTCTCTGGACTGCAGGTGGAAACCAGCAGGCAGAGGCACATGGGGAAAATGCAAATTCCTCACAGACAGGCATGTTTGAGGGGTACCCCGACAGCAGAGTGGTTTTGGTGGAGCACCATATACACATGCAGTGTGTGCGTAGTGATCTGACTTGAACCCCCTGTCTATCTACCCCCATCTATCTACTCCTCCCCTGGTTCCTTTCTGTCACTCTGCACCCCCCTTTACAATAAAGGTGTAGTCCACAAGCAATACACTGAATACTTAGAAAAGTTTTTTTGACAGACATCAACTACAAATAATTTCAATCAATTGCAATATGAAACTTGCGGGTTTGACTGTTTCAGTGTGTCTGAATATGTTTGTGTGGGTTATTATTTGAATTCATGCTTCTCATTTTGACAAAACACTTTGATTTCCTATTTGTCATTATCAATAAATGCTAAAAAGCATAGGTTACTCTAGCGACTGACTCCTGAGTGTCCATCACATCTGGCTCTGAGATGCATTCTTCCTCACTATGACTTTCGTCCAGCTCACTGTCAGTAGGAGCCACCATTACTGCCCAGTCACGTTGCTTCCACCTGTAAAATGTTCCTGTCTCTTTTCTGTGAGCATTAGTAGATACTAAACTATGCATCCCAGTGCATCTCCAGGCATGGCAAGCTAACCAGCCTAACAAAAGTGGACTAACTGCACATTGCTGCCCTGAGGCAACCATTGAACAAACTGTTTTAGTGTACAAATAAAAACAGTGTGTTTTAATCAATAAAGTCTACTTTTTTACATACCCAGACACATGCATCTATTTTTATATGAAGATATTTCAGTTTAAATGTGTTTACAAAGTCCTATTTAATTGTCTTATGCAGCTTCACTTGCTGAAAGAACGTCTGTACAGTACTATTAGACCAAAAGTCGAACCAACTTCACACCCGCATTTCACTGGATACAGACATGGTTTTTTTTAGAATTGTTACAGTTTAAAATGTAAACAGACACCGTGAGGTCCAAAGAGTGGTTTGTAGCCCAAGGGCACCAACATGCCACAGGGGGATCAATTTGATATTTTCCTGACGTCTAGTTTTATGTGAATAAGGTTCTCTGCTATTACAGAGAAGTCTTGCAGAGGTGGTTGGGGTAGATGTGGGTGTGTGTCTGAATTGGACCCCATCAGGTCTCCTACTAACAGTTAACACTGGTTTCTTGTAGCCATTTAAACCTCACCAAAGTTTAAAAAGAAAGGTGAACATGTGAGTACATGCTGAGCCAGTTGTAAGCTACTGTAGCTGTTTTGTCATTTTGCTGCCATCAGGGTTCAGTAAGGAGAAGAAAGGCTTCTGAGTTGTTGTGGAGTAGTTGGTATCAGAGGTTTAGAGATTGTTATTTGATTGATCATGTATTAGTAGTACTGTTTTTTTTATTATAGCTTAATTCCTTCACTCACTTTTCTAAACCTCCCAACATTCCAGCATCTCAGATGTGAGGATGGTGCAGAGGTGCATCTATCTACATTTTAGAGGGGCCAACATTCATGAGCGAGTCTTTATTCAGTAGGTTTTACTTACAGTTCACTTTGACTGCAGCTGCTTTTGCTTTTAGCTCTAAGCAAGGACACACATCACTGAATATGCTTTGAAAATTGCTCCTTAAGTTACTTTAGACATTTAGATAGAAAATCTCAACTCTGAACTATTTTCAATGTTGTCTTTTATGTGCATAAAATACACAATGGTTCTTCTTTTAAATATTTAATACATAAAAGAGAGAGCAAGCAAGAGTACGGAAGAGTATTAGCTTCCGTACAAGAGAAATGACTGAGAGACTGAGTGTCACAATTCCTATTGAGAATGGCAAAAACTGCCACAGTGATGAGACAGGATGACTGGCAGATGTCATAAGAGTGTACTTTCTTAAACATATAAACAAGCTTACTCAGGATACATGCAGGAAACATGCAGGGATCATACATGAGAGTGGACTGGTAGGCCAAGCAGACAGGCTACAGTGAAGAGGAGCAGGCAAAAAAGCAAAGTCCAAACATCTGAGAGAGGAGAGGAGTAGAAGGAAACAGGTGAACAATGCCAGGTGATATTGGGGGGGGGACAGAAGTCGTGATCTTGGGCAGGAGAGAGCGACGCCTCTGATTAGGCTACTGATTGTAATGACCAGTTCAAGCAGCACTCCTGCCTTTTCCTGACCACAGAATTCACTTTGCCTTTGTGTGTATTTTGGTGTCAAACACAGTGTGCAGAGTGCACAGGTATGAGAGGAGAAGCAGCAGTGTCACGTTTCTGGCACTTTGGTGATTTTATGAACAAGATCAAGCTAAATTCTAGCAGCAAATATACACAGTTATAACAGAATTATACTTAACCTCTAAATAAACTATTTTAATCAAATGCCACCAAACTGATAGATGTGTTTAAAGTGGCATAAAAAAGTAATGATTAACATATAGGAAACTCCAGTAAAGCACTCTATGTTGACTTATAAATTAATATGATTGATTGTGATGGTATCAGTCGCCCACAGCTGCTTTCAGTCCATTAAAGCTTGGCTGCATGTGAAGGCACACGTTGATAAATGTGCTGCATCTGATTTGAGAGAGCAGAGGCTTGTGCATTTCACACTGCTGCACCTACACTGTGCAAACTAAACACAGACCCACCTCAACTCCATTATGTCTGAGCACTGCTGACCTATACTGCAGCCTGATGTCCTGGCACTGCCTATGGAAGACAATTCGAACACAAGCACAGACAGGAATTTCAGCATAAGTTACCTTCAGCTCTGCTGGCACACATACACATGTTCATGTCATCTGCTTGAAGCAAAATCCAGACACAATGTGAAATGCCTCACAAATTCATTCATATCCACTGACTTTGCCCACATGGATTCAATGCACAAGATGCATTGAGAAGCCAGTCAAGCAGCTAGTGACAGGGCCATTCAGATTTCAGCCAGCCCTGCTGCTTTTCTTTCATTTATGACATTGTAGACTGAATATTATGTGGACTTTGGACTGTGGATCAGATCACACCTTGGGCTCAGGGAAAATGATAGGTAGTTTTCCTCAGTTTGTTGACATTTCATTGTCAAAACAATTAAGTACTGAGAAAATAATTTGCAGGTAAAATAATTTTAGCTAACTGCAGCTCTCTAAAAGGTAGTTGTTGTTTTGATGCCAAAGCTTTCCTGAGCCTCTGCACTGCATCGTAAATTAGCTTTAGTAAAGCTGACAGGCAGCCAGAAGTATCAGATACAGCTTTTTCTCCATTTAACCTGTTTTTATTCAAAGAAGATGAGCAATACCTTGTATTTGTGTCTGTTGCATATTTTGCTGGCTAAACAGGTTTTAATATTCAGCCTGTTTGTAGACAGACTTTGTGCGGCCTGCACCCCCATTACGGCCCTCTGCTGCACTCTGCTACAAGGAGGATCTTAGTAAAAGTCCTAAGAGTGTGAAGAAACTCCTTCCCAAGCACAAACCTGAGATGATCAGGTGATGATTAAAGCTCTGAAAAAGAAATCAAACTATAGTCAAATTACATTAGTTTCTAGAAGATGTTAGCAAAAATCCACTCTGTCCTTATTTTTTATTATTCAGATCATGGGATTAATGAAAAACCCTACATTTGCTGACTTTTATTTTTCTGTCTTTATCTTGCAGTTCGATATTAGTCATTACAAGAGAAAACAGTTTTACATATGTACAACAGATGATGTTTTATTCATCAGGCTTAGTTAAAAATCTGATTGTTCCATAGTGTTCAGCACCCATTTGGGGGAAAGAGCATCTGAAGGGATACTCAGACCACTATTCACAGCCACAGGAGCAGGACCAAAGTGCACTGCAGCATGAAAACAGGTTGAGTTGTGAATCAAGGTCGAGTCACCATTTTTCCATTGGAGACTCTCATTCTGCTGTTGATATTGCGCTCTCCATCTACATTTAAAATCCACAGCTGAAACGCAGCAAGGTCACAGCTCTTCATATGGCAGTTGATGAAAGGCATTCTGGGGCTTGTAGGAAATCTCTAATACCTGCTTCAGACTACATGATTTGTTTGTCTGATACAATGGTCACTATGTTAGATTACACGATGGCAGAGTCATACATTCTTGGACAAGGGATAGGACAGACTACACATTGGTACCTGACAGATCACAGAATGGAGGTGCCAGGACCAGGAGAAGAGTGTGTGTGGTACTGGCTGCTTGGAGAACCTGAAGTAGCAGTTAAAAATGAGTGTTTTAAGGGGGTAGTAAAACCAAAACTAGCTAGCTAACTAGCTAGCTGATAGAATAGCTACTTCTCAAGGCTGACTGCATAAGTTACTATGCTAATGCTAGCTGTATCACTGTGATAATAAATAAATAAAAGCATAATAAAAAACCTTCAAACTCATCAGCTGTGAAATTTAAATTATAGTTTTAAATCCAACTTAAAATTCATGTGACTTTAAAAAAAACCTGTACTATGTGTCCCAATAAACTTGAACTACTCAATTTTTTTGAGTTAATTAATGCTTAAATAAACTCATTCATAATATATTAGCATCACCATCAATCAACAGTAGCCTAATTACTCTATCCTTTTCATTTTACAGCAACGTTCAAATTTGTTTATGTTAGCATTGGCACAAAATACTGACTACTATTAAAAATAACTGAATTGATTCTTATGAAATTTGGTACTAACCACTTATGTCCCCCAATGGACGAATGTATTAATTTTTTATTTAGCGCAATGATCTGGTCAAAATTAAATTATGACTAAATTCTCGACAAACTAATGACATTACCTACAGCATAAGTAGAAGTGTGGGTTTAGTGCTAATTAGCAAATCTTAGCCTGCTAACACAATAAAAACTAAAATGGTGAACATTATACCTGCAACAGTTTTGTTTTCATTTGTCACTGCTCTGGCTAGCCTTCTGTTTAGTTGAATTTAGTTTTTACTCAGGCATTCCTTGTTTTCAGTTTCAAACAGTGTGGAATATTGACTTGCATTCTGCTGCTCCAGTTACACGGGCAGCCTGAAGGGGAGACCAGGACGTGGGCAGCTGGGGACACCAACAAATGCAGATGTTATGTTCGCCAATGAGTTGATTCTTTCAGTGGGTCTTAGATAGGAACAAAGGGATCTGGTTCTTACCTGAGAGCCATTCTTTGTGTCCGGATTTTACTGCCTGTCCTAAATCTACTCTACTAAAGAGAGAGAGAGAGTGGTGGTGGTCGTGTGAGCTAGTGTGTGAATGAACCAAGGGAGCGGTGTTAGTGAGGACAAAGCAGTGACGCAGAGAATTAAAACATTATTTTCTGATTGTTTCACTGTAGTTACATTCTAAAGCAGAGCCTTGCAGGGAGGATTTTAAATGTGAATGCATGGGAAGCGCACGCTTCATCATTCTGTCTGCTCTGCTGTGGCCTCTCTGCTCTGTGCCTCGTGTGTGTATGTAACTAAGCCCTGTCCTTGTTCAGACAGACACACAGACTTGAAACTGGATGCACTTCAGCACTTAGATTACACCACAGATGTGTTTAAAAGAAAAAGAAAACAAGAAGGAGAGGAAAGGAGCCATGAGATTCAGTTTCGTTCAAAGAGCCCTTTTTCCCATCACTATCAGCAAGGTGTCAGGTTCGTCCTGCTCGGAGCTCAGTGGTTGCAGTTGGTGGGAGAGTCCAACTGGTTCCTCTTTGTGCCAGAGCAGAACAATCAGTCTCAGAGAGAAGTGACTGAATCAGTTCCAGATAGTCCCTCAGCTCAGGTGGTCTGAGTGGTTAACCAGCAGCCTCAGTGTAGCTCAATATGCTGATACATTCAAATCTTTGTGTGTGTGTGTGTGTGTGTGTGTGTGTGTGTGTGTGTGTGTGTGTGTGTGTGT
>NW_018128037.1:1159562-1189415 GCF_001952655.1 Monopterus albus
AGAGTGTCAGTAAAAGAAATTATTTTATCAATCAGATCTGTCAGATATTTTACCTTTATGACCTTTGGCTCTCTGTAGAGTTGGAAAATATAACTTTGACCTGTTTTTGGACCTAGACCTTCTTCTCTGTTCCCAGCTCAAAGTGCTTCATCTGAAATCATGTACTGTATATCAAAAACATTTTAAAATATATAATAATATATGAATTAACAGATGGCAAAAGGTCTTAAAATACAATAAAACAGGGTTGAATAAGAATAATTGACTTAAGCGAAATAACAAACATTCAGTCATGTTTCAGACACATAGAGACCTATACATCTTTTGCTTACAGCTAGTTTTCATCTTCAAGAGAAGCACAAGTTCCTGCAGATTTTCCACATGTAAAACTGCATTTCTTTTCTGTTTTGTACTGTACAAAGAATTTCCATTCCTGAAAAATGGCAACAGGAAATGATTGCTGCTTGCCTGGTCAAAGGTTTTGTCCAGGATTATACAAAGTTGAGAAGTACAACATTAGACAATTAAGTGGTAAATAGTAAATGGCAGCCATTTCTTGCATTTTTTTGGGAGAGAGACAGTAGATACTTTTCCAACCAAAGTTCCAGGAACTTTAATTTCACACAAACTAATGTCCAGAAGCGTTCCCTTGTCTTTCAGCACACTGCGATGAGTACGTTATTCCCTGGCCATGGCCTGTTTTAGACTTTTGTTTTGAAGCCCTTTCCTGTGTCATGCCGCCCTCACCAGCCACAGCTTGACTCAGTCCCTGACTGACCTCATTCCTTACACCTGTTGCTCATTGTCTCTGCCTGGCCTGCCCTTTATGATCACTTCACCTCCTGCAGTCATTTGTCAGTGTCTTGTCTATCTTCTGTACATGTTTCCTGTCAGCTCTGGTCATGTCCTTTCTACCTCAGTCCTTCATGCTTGTCAGTGTTTCATGCACATCTCCTGTCGGCTTTGGTCATCTCTTTCTCCCTGGTTATTTGTCTCCCATGCTATCAAGTCAGCTTTTATTGATCTCTGTCACTGCCTGCTTCTGCATTCACCCTGCTCCTTAGCTGAAGGACTTCAGTGAGTTTTTGTAGTTTAAGATGCTGGCCAACATCTCTTTTAAGAGAATTGTGTTACTCACCTGTTACCCAGCAAAGAGTGTTTAAGTTTCTCACCTTGTGTACCTGTTATGTTTTTGCACCTTGTGGATGTGTCAAGAGCATTAAATTATTTACTGATAATTGAGCTTGCTTGCACAAAGTATGTTATCTGTATTTAAGTTTTATTGTGGGAAAGACTTTATCTACATGACTAACTCTGTGTACACCTTATGTAGGAATCATTATGTTGACCTGTTTGCATTAAATCTCAACTTTTACATTATTGCCTTGCTTCCTGCATTTGGGTCAAACCCAGTTAACCATTTATGACAGTGTGCTGACGTCAAAAATGTGATGTCACGTCATTTGCATGCATGTGTAATAATCTGCTCCATCCTGATCGTTTTCAGTCACACATTACAAGGAAAACAATGTATTTGTAGTTATGTTTTTTTTTTTAAAGAGCCCATGGCATGATTTTCTGTGTTTTGACTTATCTACAATGTTACAACGGCAAATTCTCATCTTAGACGTGACCTAAATCTCAAAAAAATGAGGTGTATGTATGTTCTAGTATTTCTTTGCAGAAGCAAGTTTATACATTTCTCTTTTTTTCTGACAAAATAGTCTTAAATGATATTTTAAGGATTTCCTTGAATGATCATTTTCTCCCAGCTGTGCTCATTCATGTGAGCTTGCCTAACATCCATCAATGCCATTTTAAATGCGGAATTTTTTGACTGCACATGGGTTTTTGTGGATATATTGTCCCTCCTGCTGCTGCACTGACCAGAGGATGTGGAGAAAAATACAAGGCTTGAGGTTACTGCATGTTCGGGAATGTTCCTGTACAGGGGTCATTTCAAAGAACTTCATGAACTGCGCCAGAATTTGTTTGTGACTGGACAGAAACCACTTCCTCTAAAGGTTGCCATTGCAGTTGTTTCGGTTTCCACTCAAAATGATTTTGTTCAGATCAGCCCAAATTATAGGGTGAAAACAACCCATTATCTGATTGAAATAATGCAGGTGTGAAACCGCCCTAAAATTTAGACTGGTAGTGGGAAAATGCCAGGTCTTTGAACCCACTATTATATCCTTCAAGGAGACGGCAAAATATCTTTCTACAGTAAGTTCAATTGGCTGTTTAATGACAAAGGCAAAGGATGTCATTGTCTTGTTTAGTGACAAAAATATACTTTAGCATATTATATAGATATATGATTTATACGTTTCTGAAACTGCACCTAAGGCTAATAGTCAGTGCTAGCTGTGAGCTGACTAGCCTATTAGCTGTGACATTTACAAACTTGATCTTTGTTGATGTTAGCATGTCAGATTGTACCTTCTCTCACTCACTGTGACCCACAGCAGGTGAAGGAACACCCTGAATTTTAAACATGGCTCTTTAAGAATTTAACATCTTGGAACTGTAATTGCACATAGGTTTATGTAAAATTAGATAGAGTTATTGATTACGAATTAAACTACGCCTGGAGGGAAGTTTTGATAATCCACAGCCTTCTGTCTGCCTGTCTCACTGTCTGTCTGGCTTCCTCTCAGTCTGTGTCTCTGTATACTCTCATGTCTGTCGGTTCATCAGACTGTGCTGAATAATTCACTACAGCCCTTCAGGGAGCTGTCAATCACATTTCCTGTGTGTTTGGAGCTAGCATTTCCTGCTAGCTGCCCCTGTCATCTGATCTGTCGCTTACTCTCTCTTTCTGTTTGTAGTCTGTCACTTGGCTTTTGTTTGTAGCTGTTAGCCTACATTCAGCACAGAGACAGGGGTGAAGTTATATGGCAGTGTGAGGGGTGGAGGAATGTTGCATTTCAAAGTTTGAAAAGTGTGACATGCACTTTTCATCCCCCCCGATCCAACATCTGGGGTTTTGTATTTGTGTAGTGTGGGTAGTCTTCCAGGTGCGCACACACATGCACACACACACACACATACTAGATAATGTGACTATGTGTAAATAATTTGCAGAAGCAGAATGCATGCCAAAGCTTTTGATTCATGGTCTCACCAGCCAGAATCACATCAGTTCCAAAACCAAACCTGCAGCCATTAAACTGACAGATATTGTGGCTCCAGCCTGAACAGTAAATTAAATAAATTTCAAACAGCAGCCTACACACTACCCTTGATGAATCCATTGCAAAATAATGTTATTTTAATTACATTTCTCAATATATTATCAGTTATTGTGTAACTGTGACATCCAGCATAATTCATGTGGCTCTTTAACCCTGTAACTGTACTCAGCACTGGCGATACCAAAATGCCAACCACAAAAAAGCAAATGTTTTCTGTGGTTGAAAAATCAAACAGCTGGTAAAGGAGGGCTGAGCAGAAGTGATGTTTTTTATTTTATTTATTTTTTGAATGTAAAATTGCTTGACAGAATTGGGGCAAACATTTTGGTTGCTTTTACCAGTTCATTTTTTTAAACCAATCAAAAGCTAAATTGTGTGCGAAGAAATATAAAATGCCAGCCTGATAGCTGATGGTGTGTTTTTTTTTATTACCATTTGTTAAAGATGAAACAGGATTTAGCTACAAACAAAGTAAAATAAGACCAGAATATACACATGTACAAACAGTATGTACATGGGCAGGAACTGAAGTCACATGCCCAATTTCGTAGCCATTCATGTTGAAGCATTAGAGAAAAATGGACACATATACAGCACAGATGTAATTCATATCTTTCTAATTTCCTGTAACTGGATCAAGCACAGTGTTCAGTGTATAAACATCCTCAGAGTTTTCAGCCTCCTGAAGAATGAACCATTTCTCTGCTTGCTCAGTCTCAGAGCTGCATTAATGACCCAGTTTCTCCTCAGGGATCAAGAACATTCATCTTGTTTTACAGCCTTTTGCAATAAATGAACTGTTCACTCAGAATATCTTCACTTTACCATTTGATTTAGATCCTTATCTGTTGATAAGCTGGCAGAAGCAGACTGATGTTAGCATTTTACTGGTAAATGCGTTCTTTTGGACTTTAACAATAAGCATGACCATGCCCTGGTGTTGCCATGCCAAGTAGGGATTTTAAAAATGTTTATAATGTAATTAAAATGATCTAGGGTTTTGGCAGCCATCTACTGTACATGAAGTTCAAGGTCTGTAATAGTGCAATTATTGATTGTATATAGTGAATTGATTTGACACCCCTGTGTTTAAAGTTGTGTTAGGATGACTTGGTAAGGGTTTATCGAAGGTTTGGGTTAAAACAACTGCTTTGTACCACTGAGGAACAATTGTGACATTTTATTGACCCAACCATCCACTTAAACCTCCCTCTGTGGACTTCACACTACTTCTTTCTTTTATTTCTGAAAGAGAAGAGTCGTAACTTCTATACTAGCTAAATGGTTTTATCACTTGAACTTAAATATTGGTCTCTGAGGGCTTTTACTAAAACAGCAGATGCTGTTGGGTTTTTTGGGATGACAGTCTCTTCTCTGTTGACCCTCTGGGAAGCTTCCTCATCTCTCCACATTACAAACTAAAGGGTCAGAGTACAGTAATAACCTCGTGTTAATGTGAAAGCAGGAGTATTTGGCAAATTATAACCTTTGTGTAGTTATTCCACAAAATTCCACTTAAACTAACAAAGTTATGAATGAATAATCCCTCAGCATGTCATCAGTGAGTTACTGATGCATTAAGTTCAGTTGTGGTACATTTAGTTTTCCTCTCAGTTTTGGATTGGAGATTTACCTGTTTCAAATTAACATTCACAATGTCATGGTTTTAGTGTAGGTTATTGATCAAGAACTGTTATGAGAGATGTACATACACACACTGATACAGTCATTTAAAAAAGAAAAGTTTCAGTTCTATATAATTATTTATCATGGCCTGAAAACAATAGTGCTACTTCACCAACTTTTATAAAAAATAAATAAATAAAACAACCTAAGGTGACAAAAACAAATCAATATGTTGTTATTGTTTCCCAAAACTTAACCAGCATTCAGGAACCAGGTAAGAAAATAAAAGAACACCCTTCTTACTTCCAGAATCACTAAGAGCGTAATCAGTAGCCAAGTGTCAAGCTTAATTTAGACTTGTCCACAGTCCCTCTAGTGGCTGTAGTAATTATAACATTTCCACTGTAAGAAATGGTGTCTAAATTAATTTCAAAGGGGAATTTGTGTTGCCACAACCTCCTTTTGAAAGGTTGAGAAACCTCTCTTTTGCATTGGGGCTTGCAGTGTTGATTGCACTTATTGGTCAAGTCTGCTAGTGGTATTCACAGCATTATTATACACCCAACTCTTTTCCCCATGGCATGCTCATTTTGCTCATTTCCGGCCATGTGATGATTAATCTCGAGTACCTCTAGATTAGCCTTGCACCCATCATAACTCCCATTAGTCTGTAATTATTCAGAAGAGATCTTCCTCCAAAAATGAGGATTGATCATGAATGAGGCACAATTTCTGCTGCCGAAATTAGTTCGAGATGTGTTTTCCCTAACATTATTCTTACCACAACCACTGAGAGGGTGCTGCACAAAACCGAGTTTTGAACAGGGGAAATACATCTCGAAGGGGGAACAAAAAACACTGACAAATAAGCTACGTTTTCAACAATGTTTGAGTGCCCCCTAGTTAGAACATTAATATTTGCACCAGTATAAACAACATACACACATTGCCATAGGGCCAGTAACACAGAAGTCCAAATCTGATATCACTAATCAAATGCACAGAATTAGTCATTAGTTTATAAAAGCAGAACATTTGGCATTTTGGTGTTCTGGAGCACTGAGGTGTGTGTCTACATCATGGCAAAAAAAGTACATTAGCCGTCACCCCAGAGAAGCAATTATCACTCCTCAGTCTGGGAAAGGTTACAAGGTCACTTCCAAACAATCCTCATACTACAGTGAGAAAGATTATTTACAAAGGGAGACCCATCAAGACAGCTACCAAACCTCTAGTCATTGAGATGACAGTAAACTCCATTTTATACCAGAACATTCCCGAGACAAATGTGAGTCCATCTATCCAGCAGCTTAAGCTGGTCTGAAATTGGATCATGATCCCAAACACATTAGCAAATCGACATCTGAATAGCTAAGGAATAAAAAAAAAAAACTGTGTTGGATTGGCCAAGTCAGAGTCCAGACCTCAGTCCCACTGAGATGCTGTGGCAGGACCTTAAGAAAGCTATCCATAAACGAATGCCGTCAAACATCAATGAAGTGAAGAAGTGAAACAATGTTGTAGACAAGAGTGGGACAATATTTCTCCTAAACAATGTGAGAGATTGATAAACTCCAACAGAAATGCTTAGTTCTACTTATTGTTACTAAAGGTGCTTCTACAGTTGGTTTACTTAAACAGTAAATCTGTTATGATTTTGTTTTTGTCACCTGAGGTTATTTTTTGTTTACAGAAGTTGGTGAAGTCCACACAAATGTTTTTAGTCACTGATGAATATAAACATAGGTGTACTTCCTTTTTACATGACTGTATTTGCCACACCACATGGACTCCGTGTGTGCTTGAGCGGTGCATGTTTGAAGCATGTACCTTGCAGGTGTACTTTACACAAGCAACACCATACAGATTTTGTTTTCTCTTTTGGACTCTTTCTTTAATGTGTTCATACAAACACATTCAGACATGTTCTCCTGTGTGGACTTTATGTTCAAAGCCCAGAGGAAGATTTGCATGGCTGTACGTTTTAGTTTTCTCTCTCTGAGCTTGCTGAAGTCATCCACTCTGATCTGTCTCTCCACATTTTCCTTTGTATGTGTGTGAGTTTGTGTGTGTGCCTTTGTATTACTTACATCATGAGGACCGAAACCTGTTAACACACTCACACTGTGGGGTCTCGGGCCATCCTTGTGGGGACCAGAAGCAAATCCCCACAGGGAAATCACTGAATTTTAGGGTGGCAACATGGTTTAGGGTTAGGATGACGTCAGGCATTAGGTTAAGTGTTAGACAGGTTAGGGTTAGCCAAGTAGTGGTTATGGTTAATGTTAGGATAGGTCTACAGGAAATGAATGTAAGTCAATGTAAAGTCCCCACAAGGAATGAAAACAGCTGTGTGTGTGTGTGTGTGTGTGTGTGTGTGTGTGTGTGTGTGTATGGCCAACAATGTGATTATTGGCCTGCGATTTTTACCACAGGAGTGAGGACATTTTGGACAGTCCCAACACAGCATCAGGGCTGTTTGAGGGTGAAGACTTGATTTTAGGGTTAAAAGCAGAATTAGGTTTAGGTGAAGATTTGGATTAGGCATTTAGTTGTCATAGGCTGTCTATAAAGACTGGACAATATGACAGCTTTGAGAAGTAAAGCCATCTCAGGTTGGTTGCCCCCAGGTGGTTGGTTGCTGTATATGTCATAAACCACACCCCCTACATGTAAGCAGATGTGATCATAAGACAAACAAAATTTTATAGCGCAAATCTAATAAAACTTTCCCAAAGAGAATCGGTTATTTTAGATAGATCCTATTACACTTTTGTTAACAAATGGTCATTTTCCTGAAAAAAGGGTGTATTTTGGGTGATTCACAGCTGTGATTGGCAACCTGATGCTGTAGCTCCACCTCTGGTCTCTACTGCACAGAATCTGGTTGCAAAATGCATCACAACAGAAGATGTCCACCCACATACTTGCAATATTTTGACTTCAATTTTTTATAGTGGCAGGAAGTGGTGATGGACTTTATATACAGTTTATGATGAAGGTTAGGGTGATGGGCTAGGAACTGCATTATGTCAGTGAGTGTCCTCTCAAAGATAACTAAATAAAAAGTTTTTGCTGACCAGCTATCTGCGATTCTACAGCACCTATTTAACCTTAGCTTGAGACAGGAGCAAGCCCACGTACTGTGGAAGACATCCTGTCTTGTTACAGTTCCTAAAAAGTCATCACCATCTGAGCTCAGTGTTTACAGACCAGTTGCCCTCACACCCCACATAATGAAGGTCCTGGAGAGGAGGTCCTCTTCATCCTGTACACCTTTGACTTTCAATAGAACTCTGAGCTCTGTCATCTGCAGATGTTTTCAGATGACTGCAATTGTGAGGTGTGTCAGAAGTACAAGAGGCAGAGTACAAATGCCAAGCGAACCGCTTTGTGGCACGGTGTGGGATCCACCTGCTATTAAAAGTGGCCAAAACCAAGGAAATTATTGTGGACTTTAGGAGGACCAGAACAGGCTCAAAAGCCTTTTCCATGCTGTGAGAGGAGCTTGGAGGTGGTTGGGAGCTACAAATACCTTGGCGTTCACCTGGACAACAGAAATCACGCACATGCTGGGTGCCAGTTGCTAGACAAACAAAAGGCTTTCCAGTAGGTGGTTAGCAGATATTAACTAGTTTTTCAGGCAATGAACTTGGATGCACAATGTGTCTATCTATATGTCAGCAAAAAGCTCTGGCTTTAGTTGTATTGAGGAGGAGGGGAAGACGAGTTGCAGCAAAGAAGAGCATGTGGATCCACGAAAATCAGCTTCTCCATTTTCTTTGTGGTCTGTCAGGTTCTCTGCAATTGGACATGTCGTGATGTTGTCACAGAACGGTGTGCCCAAGTTGACCTTTTTCTTTTTAATCTCAATATAGCGTGCGGGGACTGTATTTGCAAACTTGCGCTGCACTCAGCTCGGTGCAGCACAGATACTTCCTTGTGCTGTGCAGCCTAATCTTAACATAAGCATTGCTTCAATGATCTCTAACCCAACATGCTTCAATTCTCCCACACTATAATGCTAATAATTCCAAAGCAGTCATCAAGGCTGAAGTATGACAAAAGCAAGAAAAGAACCTAGTAATTCAAAATTACATCAACAGAAATGCCAACATAACATCAACTGTGCCCCATCCATGCAGTTTGATTGAGAGATATCATCTATAAAGTTCAATGAGAGGGAGGCAACATATTGTAGAGACAAACATTAAATTAAATGTCCTCTGGCACACACAAATTCAGTTACAACGCAGACAGTTCCAGTTCATTTCAGTGCTGTTAATTCACTGTTCGACAGGTACCATCTCAACATGACAGTGAGACTCACAGCAGCAGCTCTAAATCACAGTTTGAACAATTTTGTTGCATTTTCCAGCAAGCCGCACATCACTCTTGACCTGCTGTGTGCATCTTTTTGTTTAACGGTATAATAGACTGAGGAATAATAGTTAAGCAGCCTGTTGAGCCTAACCAGTGGAACCCTGAACTATATATTAGAGTGCATAAGCTCAAGTTCCCCAAATAAAACATCAGTGGCATCTGATGTAACACCACCAGCTAGATTCAACAGACGTTTTGTACATGCGGCTGGCAATTCTGACTCAAGTGTTTGGCCCCAAGCCTTTGAGCATAGTCAGTCTAGACAACTGATTATTCAACTCAACTGACAACTCAATTAACTGAGAGACAGTTGTATAAAATGGTGCTGTAATTTAGCATGTTAACTACAACATAAATATCTGGCGAAATGACCTCTATCTCTGTATAACTTAACTTATCTTGTAAATGGAACTCCACAGAGATTACAAAGTTTTACCCGAGGTAATTTGTTAAAATATTATGGATAATTTCTTTTTAAAAGATTTTCATGTCTTTTCCAAAAACAGTTCGTGTTTTAGGCCTTACAGTATATTTATAGTCAAGCCAGTGGTCTGATTTTAGGAATGGCAACATTGGTCAGTTCATCAGTTGGTTCACCACTTTGGTCCAGACTGAAAGATCTCAACAAATATTGGATGGATAGTCATGAGATTTTGTGCACATTAATGGGCCCCAGAGGACAAAGTATATTGACTTTGATGATTCCAACTTTTTCTCTAACACCACCATTGAGTGGATGTTGTTTTTCATTGTAATATTCATGGCTTGCCACAATATTTTGTAATCTGTAAAGGATGAATTGCCATGATTTTGGTGCTCTGGTGATACCTTGAGGTCACAAATTTTAATTACTCAGCAAAGCATTAAATCTTGACATCTACTGGGTGGATTGACACATTTTGTGACATTCATGGTTCCCAGATGATGTATCCATATAACATTTTTGATCCTTTGACCTTTCTCTTACTGCCACTATGATTTTTTTTTTATCTGGATTGAAACTATTTAATAGATTGTCATGAAATCTGGGGCGCAATGGTTAGCGCTGTTGCCTCAGGGCGAGACGGTTCCAGGTTGGAGCCCCGGCCGACCCGGGGCCTTTCTGTGCGCAGGGTGCATGTTCTCCCCCATGCATGGGTTCTCTCCGGGTGCTCCGGCTTCCTCCCACTGTCTGAAGTCATGCAGCATAGGTTGATTGGTGTCTCTAAATTGCCCATAGGAGTGATTGTGTGTGTGTGTGAGTGGTTGTTATTTTGCATGTTAGCCCTGCGATGGACTGGTGACCTGTCCAGGGTGTACCCTGCCTTTCGCCTGCAGCCAGCTGGAATTGGCTCCAGTCCCCCGTGACCTCGTTTGGGACTAAGCGGTATGGAATATGTATGGATGGATGGATGGATGAAATCTGGTACATACATTCATGTTCCCCAAAAGATTTCAGGGCATCTGTCCTGCCAACACTATGGATACTGTGGTAGTGGATACTAGGAGCAGTTAATTTGGTGTTTATAATAGTATAATAGTTAGTTGTTCTAGTTAGAATAGGTACTCCTATAAATTAATATAGAGCAGCCTGTACAGCTGCGTCAGTCATCATCCAAATTTGCTGCTATTTTGTAATAAGCCTTTGTTCCCATTTTCTTCTTCTGGCACAGGAATATGATGCTCCCATTTTAAACCGGCAGGGTTAAACAATTAGGTTGCACTCTCTGAGTGACATCTAGTTGTGTTTGTATTGGTGAAGTACACTAAGAGATAAGATAAGATAATCCTTTATTGTCACATGTACAACGAAATTTTAGAGTGACCTCCAGTCGGTACAGCAATAAAAAAAAAACATAACATATGAAATAAGATCATATAAAAAACTTAACTGCTAGAAAAACGAAGTAAACAACAGACTTCTAGTGTCTGCTCAGCCCTCTGCTGTTGGTACTGGAATAAATCAATCACTGAACTACCCATAATTCAAATTCTCTGCTCTTCTCTGCACACTTCCCTCCTGTTTACCTTTGTGGAGGTAATCAAGTTTACTGTAATTCTAAATACTTTCTTTCCAGGAAAAACATTCATCAACTGACATTAATTATACAAAATTTAGATTCGATATTCGAGCGAAGTCTCGCAATATGAGTAGTGTGTACGCTTTGTCTGCCCAGTGTGAAGTGACGTACGTCACAACTGAGCCGATGGTTCTCGCGCTTCACTCGAATAGTCCATATCTGTACTGCAACAATGGCCCTTCATGCCAGCCACAATTCTTTTCAAAGGTAAAGTGCAGGTTAATTTGTTTTATTTTTACTTTATACCGTATTTTGTGTTACTTTAATCATTTTTATATAGATAAGTGAGTGTGGAACGAATCATCTGAGTCTCCATTATTTCTTATGGGGAAATTCGCTTTGATATACCAGTGCTTTGGATTATGAGCATGTTGCTGGAACAAATTACTGTATACTTGCAATTCAAGCTTCCACTGTACTAGAAATTCAATGTGTAATGTCTGTCAACTCATGGTCATACAAAAGCAAATGTTTACTCACTTTAACTTCTTAAAATTCAGTTTTTTGTCTTTGATGTTAAATTTTTTTTTTGAACTTTTAAGCCTTTATTGTGGAATGAAGCTATTCTAATCCTCTTTAAAAAAGTCTAGCTTCAGGTGTGACTTGTGGGCTGGTAAACGTTTTTACAATATTTACCATAAACTTTAAAAGACTTTTGTCTTAATGGTCTTATTGATTAGGTATTATTTATTTTATTTCCTTGTCAGTTCACTCTAATGCTATGAACAAACCATATAGGAGCTTAGCTGTGAATTCACAATTAAGGCAACTAAGATCAACAAGACAAACTTCTAGATCACAGCCATATCAAAAATAATGAGCATCAAAGCATCAGCTGAGTTCTCTGGCTGGGAACAAAGGAATTTGCTGTGATATTCCAAGAAAGTGTTGCAGATTCAGAACATTTCAATCATTATAATAGTACATTTTGAAGACTGTGCAGCTTCAGTAGAGGCTGAGCACTCTGCTTTCTGGTTTCTATTGTTCAGTGTGTTCAGCCCTCCTCTACTGTCAGTCAAACTGGCTGTAGATTGGAAATCCTGACATGCACACAATAACATCAAATCTGACATTTTTATTCTGTTTAGTTTTTTTTCCCCCTCTATACATGTCCATCTGTCTCTCACTCTTCCTCCCTGTCTCCTCACTCTCAACTTTTCTGTCTTTGTTCCCTGGTGTTTTGTACTTTGCTGGGTGAAAGAGACTGAGAGGACACATGTCTACAATTGACAAACAAAATTCTTCTGTCAAGACATTCTCTTGGGAATCTGTGTGTGTATTCTTGTACGTGCTACATAGTGAGGACCAGACAACTATTTTGTGTTACAGAGGACACATTTGGAAAGTGAGGACATTTTGGCCTGTCCTCATTTTCTGAAACAGCTTTATGAGGGTTAAGACCTGGTTTTATGGTTCAGGTTAGAATCAGGTTTGGGTTAGGTATTAGGGGGAGGGGGCTGTGGTTAGGAATTTAGTTCTGATGGTTAAGGTAGGGGCCAGGGAGTGCATTATGTCAGTGAGTGTCCTCACAAATTTAGAAATACAAGTGTGTGTGTGTGTGTGTGTGTGTGTGTGTGCATGCGTGTGTAGTTGGCTGGTATTGCCCATGTTGTGGGGATGTAAATGTGTTTACATAGTCATATTGTGGGGATTCAGTGCCCTTATGGGGATAAAAAGCAAGTCCCCAAAATGTTACTCATTAGATTTTTGAGTGATGCCTTAGTTTAAGTAACTAGGAAATGAATGTCAAATCAAT
This sequence comes from Monopterus albus, assembly GCF_001952655.1. NCBI lineage: Eukaryota > Metazoa > Chordata > Actinopteri > Synbranchiformes > Synbranchidae > Monopterus > Monopterus albus. The sequence goes on from NW_018128037.1 coordinate 1,172,585, forward strand.
ATAATGCCCCCCCGAAGTGATGGAAACACAAGTAAAAGAATAAGCTGGTGAATGTGTTGCTAATAAACCCTTATGTTAATGCTTTGTGGAGGACAGAGAATACAAAATGCTCACATTTACTCGTTAAAACAACTGTAAATGAATAAAAAAAACGGGTTCTATAAAAAATAAAAAAAAAAAAAAAAAAAAAAAGAGTACTTAAAAGTATTAAAAGAATAAAGTCAAAAAATGCAGAATCCCACAAAAACAAAAGGAAGATACAGAGAAAGAAAAAGATCAAATGGCTAGAGAGGACAGAAGAGTTATAAGACAACAAGATAAAGGAGAATGTCCCTAAACTGAGAACCTAACATCTTTTTGAAATGTTTCAGTGCAGGACTGATTGGAACAGATTATAGACAGGCAGGTGGGTTAATGGCATTGCAGAAGCATCACAATTCAAATCTTCCGACACAACCTGGATATGGGTACTGTATATACTTTACAAAGATATTTTGAAATAGTTACATTCACCTTTTGAAGTCACAACTTGCAATAACAACGTGTGCTCATTCAGTTTGTTTACATGGACACATCTTGGCTATCATCAGATTTTGTTTATCCACATTTTGTCTTTATCATATCCTGGTTCCATAAACCTAGACAAGATTTTAGCTTGGTTGTGGAAAAAAAAAAGCACAAGTCTTTCAGACCCAATTACTTTCCCAACTAAATGCCTTGCTCCGCTACGTAACTCATCATTCCTAATTACATTTTTGACAAATTAAATAAGCTGGGGGGGCAGTCATTTTATGTGTAGAGGTACAAATATTGACAGTTGTTATCAAATCAACATCAGGCATAATTATGACAAACAAGTGCACAAGCAAACATAGAGAATGACAGTCATGTCTTCATAATGACTATTTTAAAGGGCTAGAGAAAAGAGATGGGACTTAAAATGGGTTTTAAAGATGTTATTGGATTTTAACTGGCAGGGTGGAACAGAAAGCAATGACTGGTCAGCACATTTGAGAAGTCTGGAGGTACAGTAGAATAGGAGTTTAAGAATTCAGCAGTATAAAGTGGTGCCAGACTATTCAGAGCTTTAAATACAAAGAAAATAATGTGAAAATTCAATTATGTGTTTAAGTGGTAACCATTAATGAGAGGCTAGTACAGGAGAGATGTGATGGTGAAGAGTTTCACTGCTGCATTTTGAACTAGCTTCAGGTGAACTAGGGAAGACTGACTGATTGACACATAGAGAAAAGTGCAATTGTCAGTCATTAAGCACAACATCTCCTAGTCTGTGTTTGGCATCAGTTGTCAATCATATCTTCTAGAATGTACACTTACGCACCTTTATTTTCTCAAATGCATAAATATAACTGCTGTGTGGTTTATGATCACAGGCAATGGTTTAGGTTGTAGAAAGATCACTGCGTGGGTTAAAGGATAAGGGTTGTCATTTCATTTTCAACACTCACCATACAAAGAATTAAAAATAAGTGATTTGCCTCTACTCATGACTAATATCTGTCAGTGTGTCAGTCCTGGATTAGCTTATTCGTTTGTGCCATCAACATCCACTGATTGAAAACAGTTAAAAACATTAGTGAATCACACCGCTGTAGTGGTTGACATGTTTCCTCATTACGAAACAGAAGATCTTGACATTTATTTAGGATATCCAGACATGGTGCATTGGCACTCAACTCTTGCTTACTTCAGACACTGTATAAAGTTATGGTGGTTTTAGAGCCTTTGGAGCAATGTTTAAAGGAAATTTAATCTCAAATATTATTCAAAAAATTTAAAAACTCCCCACTCACTCCCCACTTTAGGGTGGTCTTGTATTCCTTCCTTCAAGCTCGGGTCCTCTACCAGAGGCCTGGGAGCTTGAGGGTCCTGCGCAGTATCTTAGCTGTTCCTAGGACTGCACTCTTCTGGATACAGATCTCAGATGTTGTTCCTTGGATTTGTTGGAGCCACTCTCCCAGTTTGGGGGTCACAGCCCCCAATGTTCCTATTACCACAGGGACCACTTGTGCCTTCATCTTCCACATCTTTTCTAGCTCTTCTTTCAGCCCTTGGTATTTCTCAAGCTTCTCGTGTTCCTTCTTCCTGATGTTGCTATCGCTTGGGATTGCTACATCTATCACTATCTATCACTAAATTTTGTTTGTCCACCACTACTATGTCCGGTTGGTTGGCCATTACCAGTTTGTCAGTTTGTACCTGGAAGTCCCACAGGATCTTAGCTTGGTCATTCTCAGCCAATCCCATCTGACATTGGGCGAGAGGTGGGGTACCCGGAATCTTTTTGCTGTGAGGTGGCAGCGCTAACCACTGCGCTGCTGTGTCACCCTTTTGTTTAATACAATTAATATAATTAATACTTAGAGTACCAAGTACATTGTTTACCGGACATGTTCCCACAATGTGACTGTGTACAGAAATTGCTCTTACTGACTGTGTCTCCTCCACCCCTCTTCATGTCCTTCTCATCACAGAGCACAACTATTTCTTGCTCTTTTCCTTTTTTATATTTTTGTCAACTCTTTCCTTTTTCTCTTCTTCAAGAACAACAAAAATTGAAATAGGTTTGAGCTTCCATGCTCTTTTCATCTTTCCTCCTCCCACCTGTTACATCAATATTTCATATCTGCTCTTTTTTTTTTTATTTGCTTGGTTCTTATTGTCATGTCTCCTCTTGTTGTTTGTTGTTCTTTTTGCAGGAATATACTCACACAGAAACAAGAAAACATGCTGAGATGAGCATGAGCAGAGGGCTGTCCAAAGTGGGTCCACATTATGGGGACCAAAACCTGTTAGCACAAGAAATGAAAACACAGCGGGGTGTGTGCACGCATGTGTGTAATCTACATACAGTGGTTGGTCCATTATTTACACATGTGCGCACACACAGAGCTATTCTCATTCCTTGCGGGACTGTACATTGACTTACATTCATTTCCTCTAGACTTATCCTAACCTTAACCATACAAAAAAGCCAATTACATTAAAGTATATCATTTAAATTGACACCCCCCACACACACACACACACATACACACACACAGAGGTAAACGTTAAGAATCCCATAAATGCAGACCACCAAACAAACAATCACATACATGCCTCACCCAAATCCAATTATAACACAAACAGAGACAGGTGCATAATGACTTAAAGGCTTCATCATTCAAACTGCAAGAAAACAAACAAACAAACAAGGCAGCATCTGTTCAAGCCAGCTAACCTGAAAACACATTGAGTGTGCAACAGCAAGAAATTAAATTAAAGAAAAACAATGACATAAAACTAATCCAAAAGAAGAAAATTTAGAAAAGGACTAGATGGCACTCACAGAGTGCAGACATCCTCCAAGGGGAAACTCAGTTTCCCCATAATGCCATGAAAGCAATATTCCCATGATAGTTTGATCCTTATAATATGAGTGCTTGACCATGAAACCCTACTGCTGGCATTTGGAATGACACTGATATTGTCATTGGCTTGAAAGTTATTCAAGAAAAATGATAAACATTTACTTGTTGGTTTAGGGGTAAGACAGAGACCTCAGTGGACCATGGCAAAGCGGTGAAGATGTTACATTTCTACAAGTTTGTGTTCTGCTTGTTCAACAGCTGTTTGATAAACTGCTCATACAGTCTCTGTTACTGGCTGATTGCTGCATAGAGTAGATTCTGTTCAGCTTCAAGCTTTTCATCCCCAAGGGGCTCAGATTTCAAGTTATCCAGTTCTGTCACTCCTCACATCCAGCAGTCATCCTGGGATGACCAGAAATCACCTTATTTTGAATCAGTGGTTCTGGTGGCTATCCCTCACTCAAGATGTCCAGGCATTTGTGGCAGCTTGTCTTACCTGTGCTCAATGCAAGCCACCCTCCAGGAGGCCCATGGGATACCTTCACCCATTGCCAATCCCCAAGAGACCCTGGTCACACATCGTGGTGGACTTCGTGAAGGGTTTTACCTCCTCCAACGGTAATACCTGCATTATGATGAATATCGACCACTTCTCTAAGATGACTCATCTGGTCCCCCTTCCTAAGCTTCGTACCTCCAAGGAAATTGCAAATCTTTGCTTTAAACATGTGTTCTATCTCCATGGGTTTCCCTGCTACATTGTGTTATATCAATAAGTATCTTCTAGTTTCCACCCACAGACAAACGGACAAACAGAGAAGATTAATCAGGACCTAGAAGTCAGACTCAGATGTTTTTGTGCCAGGGACCCCTCATATTGAGCCTGCAACCTCATCCGACTGGTGTTTGCCCGTAATTCCTTGATCTCCTCTACCACAGTACTGTCTCCTTTTGTGGTAACCTATGGTTATCAACCGCTAGTTTTTACCCCCAGGAGAAGGAGGCCCGAGTCCATGCCATCCACGCAACAATCAGATGCAGTGCCCAAGTGTGGAGGAAAGCCTGCGCCAGGGTTCTGAGCTCCTGAGTACATCGAGGGACATAAGGTGGGACTGGCTGCTTCAAGTGTCATAAACTAGTGCCTTGGTTCATCTTCCTTCCCAGTGTTTAAGGTGCTGAGTCCAGCAGTTGTACATCTCCATCTTCCCAGAACCCTGACCATCCTTTTCAGTGCTCCACTTTGTTATTTTTGTGCCTGCCTTTGTAAACTGACCTACTTGTCTGTTTAGCCTCCTGCCCTGCTAGATCCATATCTGTGCGTCTACGATTCTGCATCAAGCTAGCCTCACTGCTTACCTGGTCCTCTGGATGATCCACCATTTTCTGATGCAGCCACCATCTTACCTGCGGAACCACTACTGTCTCCAGGTCCTAGGTTTCCTCTTCTCCCCCCTCCCCCCCCATCTTCATCTTGCATCTCTTTTTGTGTCAATATAAACCTTTCCGTCTCTCTGCTGTCTGTAGGAGAGACCAAACTGGCACAGGCCAGCGCCTTCTGGTGGCACAGCAGAGTCAGATCTTTGCCAAGCAGTCACAAGTTTTGCTACACTTACTGTCTGTCCTGATTTGAAAAATAAAACCTTTTTGCAAACTACCATCTGGTTATGAGGAGCAAATGAGTCCAATAACTTCACCAAACCTGACACCTGTAGAGAATAAAAATCAGCCAGGACAGGTGGGGTTGCAAATTTGAAGTGAATCCTTTAATGGATAGTTGGTCATGTTAATAATCAATATTCAGGTAGGTAGGTAGGTAGGTACTTTATTGATCCCTCAATGGAGAAATGTCTGTGTTTGAGCAGCAATGGAGAACAAACAACATAAAACATTGAGAAATAAATACCACACACATACTGTATCTTGATAAACAAATTTCAGTACCTCAAGCAGCAATAGAGAACAGACAGCATAACACCATGAGAACAAGCACCGCACACACATCCTGATAAATAAATTCCAAGTACTCAGTTTACATATGTGCATATTAACCATGCATTTTACCCCAGGATTTGAATATTGCACCTCAGTTGACTATTACATAGTCCCTCATACTTTCACCTAGCTTATCCCTGCAGTGATGGACTGTACAGTCTGATTGCTGTGGGGAAGAATGACCTACGGTAACGCTCCTTCTTACACTGGGGATGTCACAGTCTTGCACTAAAGGAACTGTTCAGAGCCTCTACTGTGTGGTGCAGCGGATGGGAGGGGTCGTGCATAATAGATGTTAGTTTTACCAGCATCCTTTTGTCCACCACCTCCTCGATGGAATCCAGGGGGCAGCCCAGGATAGACCCAGCCTTCTTGACCAGCTTGTTGAGTCTCTTTCTGTCCTGTCCATGCTACCTCCTGCCCACAACAGCGTAAAAAACAGCAGATGCCACTACAGTATCATAAAAAGTCTGAAGGAGTGCCCCCCACACACCAAAAGACCTCAGTATCCTCAACAAGTGGAGGCGGCTCTGGCTCTTCTTGTACAGGGCATCACTGTTTTCAGTCCAATCCACTTTGTTGTTGAGGTGGACCCCCAGGTATTTAAAGGTGTCCACAATATCAATGACTGAGCCCTGAAAGCTCACCGGAGTGAGTGCTGATGATTTCCGCCGGGGATCAGTCACCATCTCTTTAGTCTTACTGGTGTTCAGGACCAGTTGATTTTCCTCACACCACTTCACAAAGTCAGTAACATTATTATCTCTTTCCTAATGCACATGCCCTTGCTCGTTGACATGTACATACACATTGAGAGCCGCTGTACCAGAGTCAAATTCCTGGTGTGTCCAACACACCTGGCCAATAAAGCTGATTCTGATTCTATATCACCAAGTGATTCCAACCATCTAACACTACTTTAGTGAGATGAATGTGTCAAATCCTCTAAATGAGAGCATCCCAAATGGAAGGTACTAAGTAATCTGTCTTTGATTTTCTCACTGCACTAGCTGTTGAGAAAGAATGTTGAAAGGGAAACAAAGGTCTCTACAATTTCCTCTCTTTTTTCCTACTGCTCTACTCTCTTTTCTTAAACAGTCCTTACAATAGAACTGGTGCCGACAATACAAGAAGCAGGGAGCCCAGCCCGACTGTGTCCTCCTGTGGGCAGAGCAATTAAGATAGGGAGCGAGGAATGATGGTAAGAATGAGGAGGTGGCAGAGACAAATGTAGGGAAGAGAGGGAGACTGAGAAAAATTATTAAGATACGGAGTGAAGGATGGATGAGAGACGAGGTGGAAAAGGATAAAGTGAAATGGAAGAGAAGATAGATGCGAGACAAAGACAAACGTGAATATGGACAAGAGGCTGAGAGAGACAGAAAGATAAAGCGACAACTGGGTCAGAAACAATGAAATGTCCCAATTTCCCATAATCCCTCGCAGTTGTAAGCAAGTGCCCACCGAACAATGAGCCAATAATACTTCAGTCTCTGTACTGTGGTTGCAGTGTTCTTATTTCTTCTCCTTCTTTTGTTCAATCAGAGCATAGATAACATAGCAGCAGGCAGCCTAAGCCTGCAGCCTGCACTCAAGGCGACAGAACCCCAGAGGTCAAGGTAACAGGTTCAAATCCTCAGAACCAGACTAGGAAGAAGAATGAGTAATACTGGGTTACTGCCCTGGCTAAAGAGAGTTAAGTGAAAGTGTCAATTTATCCTACAGTTACTTTTGGTAAAACAGTGACTCAACTGACAATGACTTTTTACTGACAGTTTACATTTAAATATCAGATGTATATTGTTAGCAAAAGTATGACTTATGATTTGTTATACTGAAATACTCCAAGACAATGGTTACCTTCTCTAGGCTGTTCTTCACATTTGCAGCTCAAATGTAGGTGAGCTTTAGCCTATATGCTTGAATTTCATGCCTCAGGAGATCAGTTTTATAAAGACAGACTTGAATAGTTATTCTCTTCTGAGAGTAACTGACAATTAGAAAAAGCCAAATTCAGAACATTTTACTCCTGAAAAACAGGACAATGAAGCAACAAGTCCCCCAACCTAAACGACAATATATGTTGTTTGTTCCTGCTTTAGAATAAGACTGCAGGACCCTCTGAGCGGCACAAGGACTACTTTGTTAGTTTTAGAGACAAACAGTACTTCATTTAAGGTGGAGACAAATAATAAGACTGTTGTGCCAATTCTGAAAGAGATCTGGCTGGGACAACTGACCAGACCAGGTTGAATCAGGTGCGTCGCTGTTTCATCAGGGCACTCAGCCCTCATGTAGTGTTAATATCCATTTGCTATCAGTCATTATCATAAAATGTTTTGTACATGTGTAGTATTTGATATTTTAAACATGTTAAACACAGTCCTGCCAACCTGTACTCATTTCTACATAAAAGTATGTAGGTTTATGATTTGCTACCATAAAGTAAGCAAAAAGCTGTGCAGTAATGTTAGTCAAGTTTACCCTAACATGCATCTAAACGTCTAAGTAGAAGAAGAATTTGGCCAATCATAGCACTGGATTTGGGGATGATTGACAAATCTATGTCATTTCAGGAGACAGTAGCTAGGATCCACCAGTCAAAAGAAACCTTCTTGACCTTGGTTTTATCAATCTCGTTGTTACTCTTGTAAATTATTCATCTTACTGAAAGGTCGGGGGGTGCATTGTGTGGTCCAAAACTCATTACAATGTAATCTTGCAATCCACAAGGAATTGTCCATTATGTATTCTCATGTCATTTACTGTAATTCTTTAAAAATGTATTTCCAGAGTTGTTAAGATTAATTAACCAAAGTCTTTCTCTTGCTAAAGTTCTTGCCTTCAGGATTACATAATCACTAGCAAAACTTTAATGAAAATCATCCAAAATCACCATTATCACCCATCATCATCCAAAATCAAGAACCATTGTTGTCGGCAAAGGTTTTACCACAGCTCCATCAAAACCTGGAAGGTACAGTTCATGTATTGTCAGTAAATAATGAAAATGCTTTCCGTAAATCAGACTGTGCCTCGAGTAACCTCAGTGTGCAGTCAAGATATGCAGCATTCTTATTCATTCAGAAAGTCCTGAGTGAGTTTCAGCACTATTGTCCTGTTTCCCTTTACTCCCAAAAGTCTTTTGATCCTGTGGGATGGAATTTTGTTGTGTGCAAATGGTATAAAGGATAGTTTTTTTGTGCTCCATGTGAGATTGTTGAATATTTGGTATTACAAAGACAGATTCTGAGTGGACCACTCCTTTAATCATAAGATATTTACAGGTACAGGGATTTGCCTCCACTTAATCTTCTACACTGGCAGAAATAAATACTAAATACTAGTCGCCTGCTCTGAGCCAACACAGCTGAGGACAGAAGCCACTTTGCAGTCTTAAGGTGGTTTCTGACAGCTCATGTACATGAAGGTTCTGCTGTGGATGATTTTTTGGAGCCTTCATCTTCACGCTGGCAGAGTTTCCATCATCACTCCACTCTTTAGGAAATAAACAGACCCGTGCTGCTTTAGTTATCAGGTTGTGTTAATGTGTGGTTTGACTTTCACCTTGCTGACAACATCCCACCGACCCCCAGGGATGAAGGATAACACCCATGAGCTACAAACAGAATGATGCAAAAAGAGAGAAACAACACTGTGAAGAGCTGATAAAAGAAACCAGGAATTTCACAGATGAAAAAAATGGTGGAAGGTTTTAAAGAAGAACTTTGTGCTGCACATAAGAATGGAAATGATTTATATCAGCTTTAATGGGAGGAAGCCCATAGTTCAAACATGTAATTCCTCTATGTGTGTGTGTGTGTGTGTGTGTGTGTGTGTAGGTGGAGGATTTTTCTGGCTTTGTGCCTGTAAAATAGTGGTCAGAAGATGGCAATTAAAGATAAAAAATTTGTTAAGCGTAAGACACACCCACGGCATTTTTTTTCTCTCTCTAATACACACACATACACACACAGAGAGACACACATACAGTTCATTGATTTTCATTGTTTCACCCATCCATCTTTCTGACAGTCACTCCTCCCCTCCTCTGACTCAACTCCCTGATGAGTGTGTGTGTCTGTGTGTGCACATTTGTATCTCTGAGGCATATTGTTTGTTCAAAGCCCTCTGCAGACATTTTTAACACAGTGAAGTGGGTTGATTTTCTTTGTGATGACCGACAGCTTGATAGTCAGGAGCTGCGTCTCTTCACAAACGCTGCAGCTGAATGTGAATAAACGTGTTTATGAGATGAAAAGGAAACATGTTGACCAAGAACGTAATAGTTCATAACTCCAACACTCAATACTTTTTATTTTAGCAAATAATCAAATAGCTACATTTAATTTCAAAGATGTGTCTTGAAGCTGAGAACCCCCAGAGATTTATTACTGACTCTGCTGCTCTGTGGGGCTTTTTATGCTTAATTTAACTCTGTTTTTGTTTTAAAGCACATTTATTGTATAGTTCAGTCTCATCAACCTTGTTTCCAGCAGCAGCAAACAGCTGTTTCCCAGTGGTGGAAGTACTTGCTACTATGCTTTACTTAAGTAAAAGTAGCAATACAATAATTTAAAAATATTAGCATCAAAACATACTTAAAGTACTGAAAGTAAAAGCAGTCATTATGCAGAACTGCACATTTAACATTCACGTATATCATATGATTTGATTATAATTACCTATGCATTATTAATGCAATGTTGCAGCTCATACAGGGGGAGCTAGTTTTAACTAGCAAATGTGCTTACAATTTGAATTACTGCTGGGTAGCTTCTTAATTTTCCACCGGAGATCAATAAAGTCTTAAGATTATACTGTAAATTGTGCATTAATCTGGTTCTAAAAAATAACTAGTAACTAAAGATATAACATGACTGTAGTGTAGTAAAAAGTATAATATTTCCCTCTAAAATGTAGTGAAGTTGAATAATGAAGGAGCACAAAAGGCCAATTACTCAAGTAAAGTACACACAGATACCTCAAAGTTGGACAGTGCTTGAGTAAATGCACTTAGTTACTTTCCACCACTGTCGTTTGCAAAACAAAGCCCTGGTAGCCCCACTCTCTGCTGCCTGGCCAGCACCAAGCAGCAGACACAAAAGGTTAGCAACTAGTAACTAATGACTAAAATTTTGCATTTAGCAACTAAAGTGCCAGATACAGTATTTCTCTGACCAAACCAGAGGTAAACATTGGACACATGGACCAGGTGGACAGATACATGACTCCAAGAGCGATATCTGCTGAACAAATCGAGGGTTATATTGTGTTATCACAATTTTTCAAATTAGCTGCATGTTTACCAACATTAATGATTTAAATCAATGCAGTTGCATCAGTGTTAATTGGAATGCACTTCCCTAAGGACCTGATGCCTGCGCTCATGTGAATCGAGATGACCCGCAGAAGAAAGTATAAGTTTATTGCTACTCAACTTTTATATTGGTTGAAGAACTCAACAAACTTATTTCCTGTCTGCAATCCAGTTATCTTCTGCAGCCAAATCGTGTTATATTTTATTCAGTACTTGAGGCATGGTGGGACCTAAAAACCTTTAGAAATCCCTCACATTCTTCTCTGGCATCTCAACAAGAGTTACAATTTATAAACACCTTCTCCTTCAAATGTGCTCTAAACACTCACAATGTCTCAAATGAATACCAGCTGAGAAGCAGTGCCACAATTTTCACCTGAACTTAAACATCAACCACAGTTTCCTCTGTTGCAGTGATCAGTCAGACATGATAAATCAAGTGCTGAAGGAATTTGTATAAATTTCTAGTCTCTCCTCCTTTATTTTATATTGTCTCTGATGCCATAAAATCCATATAGCATGGGGCCAAACAACTTCCAGTGGTGATGCTTTTCTTCTGTTTTATTTATTAAAATTTTTTTCGAGCACAAAATCTAACTGCAATTTCTGGGTAAATAAGAACACAATTTCACTGGTTAGTCCGTTATCCTCTTGGTGACAAGGGGTGATAATATGGAAGCTTGTTTTTGAAATGTTCTGCCCCCTAGTGGCCATTTATACATTCTGCAGATACAGTAGAGAACAACATTAGCATTCATTTGTCATGTTTCTGGTTGCCTGACATTTACTCTTCATGCGATGGTGAATAAAACCTCATTTGGATAATCACCTTTATTTGGCCAGGCATGTTACACACAAGAAATTTGTTTCCGGTACAGAACCCAGGCAGCCATCTGCGGCTCCAACTCACACCAATGGCTTTAACCATCGGGGGCAACTTGGGGGTTCATTGTCTTGCCCAAGGACACTTCCACATGTGGACTGCTGGCACCGTGATTCAAACCTCCAACCCTCTGGTTGGGAGACAACTGCTCTACCCACTGAACCACAGTCACCCCCGTCGTGTACATTTGCACACAAACTGTAATAATTTGTACTTCTGAATTAATAAATCGTGTGCGCATCCTGCTCTCTTGTAGAAGGGAACAAATGCTTTTGCTGTGGAACAGTCAGAGTCCTCTTGTAGTTTGAAAAAGACAACAAATAGGACATTTATGAAGTGCTGCAGAACATACAGGTGTGTTTGATAAACCAGATAACATCCACAGTATTATTCAAGTCAGTTATCTTGTAAAGTACATTTATGGGCTCTCGAACATTTACAGTAACTGTTTTTAATTTGATGGCATGTTTGAACAAGACATGGTTAATGGCATGAAGGTGAGATTATGTTAAATCAAGAGCACTAATTATTAAAGTGTCTGTGCACATTATATTTTCCTTTTTAGTTTGATGACACTTCCTGGGCTCTGTAGGAATGTGTGACTCCTATATGCCTGACTTTCTTCATCAGCTGGTCTTTAACTTTGTTTGGTGGTGGACAGGCAGTGTACAGTAAGTTTTCAGAGATTTTTAGCAGCTGCCTGCTACTTGAAACAAACACTAAAGCACAGTAAAAAAAAAATAATTAAAAGACTGTAGAGCTGAGGGGAACTGTAGAGTTGGGTGCTATAAATTATAGTAATTTGATTCACTGGTAATAAAAAAAGTATTGCTTAGTGCAGCTTTAAGTATAAATCGCCTTCACTTTAAATCACTTTTAGCCATTTTCCACTTTTTTATTTGATTTCCCTTTCAGGCACACACTGCTTTTTGCTAATGTCTATAATAACCTGCTTGCAGAAACCTGAAACTCACTGCAGAGAGATAAGCCATCACATTTAGTATTCATTTACACTCAGGTCTTAGTAAAAATGCAGCTTTAAACATGGATGTTATGGCATTGTATTTTCCATCCATCTATTATCCATACTGCTTACCCTAATGAGGGTCACAGGGGGGCTGTTGCCAATCCCAGCTGACACTTGGCGGGGGGGGGGGGCACACCACGGACAGGTCGCCAGTCTATCACAGGGCTGACACTTAGGGAGAGATAACCACACACACTCATCCTTACTCCTACGGCAATTTAGAGTCACCAGTCAACCTAAGCTGCATGTCTTTGGACTGTGGGAGGAAGCTGGAGAGCACCCACACAGTAAAAGGGAGAACATGCAAACTCCACACAGAAAGGCACTGGGTTAGCTGGGGCTCAAACCTGGAACATTCTTGCTGTGAGGTGACAGTACTAATCACTGCTCCACCATGCCACCTGGGACTGTATTTGCCTGGGATTGTCTTTTTTAAATTAGGTATTTGTTGATGCGTAATGCAGTCCACCAGCACAGATGTAGATGTACCACCAATGTTCTTCGTTCTGTAGGGAGACTTGTGTGTGTCTGTGTGTGTAAAATACTGCTGACAGTAGAATATCTGCAGCCAGTCACATCCTCACTGAAAATGTCACTGTTTGACCCTGGAACACACACTAAATACACATCACACTGTTCATATTCACACAGACACATTCATACACAGTATGTGCAAGGCGTCGTAAATAAATGCACACTCCCCCTATCAGTCTGCTCTTGACCATATCTTTTATTTACCTCTCTTTTTTATCTTCTTTCAAAGCTACTTTTTCATCCCTCACACACAATTTTCCATGCACTCTCATCTTCTTTATAGTCCGTCTTCACTTCATCTCCATCTTTTCACTCATCTGTCTCTTTACTTCCTATTTTTTTTATGTCATTCTATGACTCACATACACTCGTTTCCCATCCTGCTCCTCGCTGTCTTTTCATTCATCTTCCTGTTTGATCTCCTGCTTCATATTCTGGATGAATCTTTCGCACTCTTTCTTGCCCCCGTCTCTGTCTCTTTACATTCCCTCCATCTCTTTCAATGGATCTCCTTCCTCTGTCTTTCTCATTGGTATTTTATTCTTCTTCTTCACCCACTTGTCCACTCCCTCTCTCTTCTGCTCATCAACGAGCAGACAGTTGGGTTTGATGAGTGAAATGTAAATGTTAGGATGTATTCCTGCAGGAGAAGATGGGCTTTAGAGCAAACATAACAATACTGGCTTTAATAAAGCCTCAAGTCAGAATCAAAGGGGTTTCCCTGGGCAACCTGGCCAAAGCATAAAGTCACTCTGCTCACATCATGTCATCATAGGAGCTTTTTGTCCAAATATTCCAAGAGCTGAACAGTGACAGACACAAATCAGAAGCTAAAAATCCACCTTTTGGATTCCTGTCTGCATTTCCATCACATCATGAACAATTGCAAGATCAAGGAACTGATGGCAGCATGAAAAAAAGCAAATCACAAATTTTGTGACAGGAAATCAAAAAGTAATCACTTTTGTTATTTTGTAATTTAGTGTTGTGTGACTGATAATTAAATGGATATGAAAAAAAAGTGAAGCTGCTGGATGTTTGAAGGTTAACTATAAGCAAACAAAGTTACATTTTTATGTTTTACATTTGGATGCTTTCAAAGAAGGAGGGTCAAAATGCAGACCCAGGGTGAGGAAGGTCTTTTAGTAGAATTTTAATAAAAGGACACTGGAATGAAAGACTTGAGGTGCTCGACCTGACACACTGTAACAAAAAACATCCACTAAGGCTAACAACAAAAACAGTCAGGGAGCTAGGAAAAAAAATAACTGCTGAGAAAACTGAACAAACACACACTCTGCTATTTGAATGACTTCATTTTTAGATTCTGGGTCAGCTGTCATAGAATTCAGCAACTACAGTGCCACTTTTTTTAACAACTGCAGTGACAAGGTATTGTATCTTTTAGATCTTTCCACCTTGCAAAAATGATGGACAAAACACTTTTTGTCAGAAACAAAGATCAAATAATTAAAACAGGTGACCACAAGGTAAGCCTAAATGATTAGTAAATTAAACAGGAGAGTCTGATGTTTCTGTAGACCTGTAAAGGTGATTATGGCAACAAGACACATCACACACACACTTGTTTGCTCTTTTTCTTGTTTTTTAACCTTTTGTTTTTGCATTCAGACCTTTAAATGGGCCTTTTATACGACAGGTTAAATAATTTAGAGATTTTGAATCAATGTGTTTTTTTTCTGTAAAGTTAACTTTAGCATCTCTGTCTCATCCCATCTTCCTTTCAGCAGCCACCCCCCTTACGTATTGTGTTTATTCACACAAGAAAACACACACACACAAATACAGTCACACGTTACAAACACACAGAGACACACTTGTACATACAAACCCGTATTTACAGCATTCCATCCTGGCCTATTTACAATGTGTACTACTTATTATACACACTTAAAAACATGCATACACACAGAGACATACAGAGAGTCTCATCCTGGTTTATTCATGGTGTGTATTCCTCATTAGCGTTATTCAGAGGTATTATAGAGATATGAATGGACTGGCAGCTGCTGCAGAGATAAGGAGTTTTTTGGCTCATTCACTCACATGTGTGTGTTTGTGTGCGTATTTTTGTGTTTGATCGTGGAAAGACAGATAAGTTCGGGAAGATTTTTCAGGCACAAGTGGGTGTATTGAGAGAAAGAGGTGAGAAAAAAGGTGAGGAAAATGTGTGTGGGCATGGAAAAGAAACTCCTGTGTGTGTGTGTGTGTACAAAGAGAGAGAAACGGGAGAGAGGGAACATTTCAGACAGTGTTCACGCATATGGTTCGTTATCACCCATTCTCTCTCTCTTTTTCTCACACTCCTTCGCATTTGTCTTTTTTCCACCAAATCATCTTCTCATTTAGTTTTTTTCACCTGTTTTTCCATTTGAAACTTTCCTGTTCATTTCACCTCTCAAATTAGAACAACACCCCCCTCCACACACACACACACACACACACACACACACACACGCACACCTTCCCCTTGCTCCTCGCTTCTCTTTTTCCTTCAGACATGTGTTCCGTTCCCTCATCTGCCTCCTGTCTCCATCCTTCCTCTCTCTTTGTAAAAATCAGATTCTGTATTTTTTTTAGGGGGAGAGAGAGCATTTACCTCCAGTTGTAATCTATCCTTATTTCAGTTGCAGCCTGGACGGCCTCATGGTTGCAAAGAATCTGGCAGTGGGGCTTGGGCATATTTTGTGGTCTGTGGCATGCCAGTGTTTGAGGACAGCCACTGTAGAGGGCTCTGTTTCCTGGCCAGCCACTGGACCATGAGCTCAAAAACTGGTCGACTTGTATATTTTCTGGACCTTCATTGAGGGGGGTGTAATCACAGGTGGGGATAAACACAAAATAAAATTACTCTTAAAGGGCCAGCACACTTAAAATTCAGTACAAACTAAGTTAACCTACACAGAATGGGGATAAAATATAATGCTCATCAGAGATCAGTAAATGGAGTATATATACAGTGGGGTAAATAAGTATTTCATACACTGCCAATTTTTCGAGGTTTCCCACTTACAGAGAATGGACAGATCTGTAATTTTCATCGTAGGTACACCTCAACTGTGAGAGACAGAATCTACAAAAAAAATTCAGTACATCACACTGTTAGATTTTTAAATAGTTTATTTCCATTTTACTGCATGAAATAAGTATTTGGCTCTCACAGACCTGTTAGTTTGTCCTTAAGCCCTCCTATCCTCCACTCATTGCCTGTAATAATTGCCATCACACTGTTAGATTTTTAAATAGTTTATTTCCATTTTACTGCATGAAATAAGTATTTGGCTCTCACAGACCTGTTAGTTTGTCCTTAAGCCCTCCTATCCTCCACTCATTGCCTGTAATAATTGCATCTGTTTGAACTCGTTACCTGTATAAAAGACACCTGTCCACACACTCAATCTATCAGACTCCAACTTCTCCACTATGGGCAAGACCAAAGAGCTGTCTAAGGACACTAGGGGCAAAATTGTAGATCTGCACAAGGCTGGGATGGGCTACAGGACAATAGGCAAACAGCTTGGTGAGAAGGCAACAACTGTTGCGCCAACAGTGTTGGCGCAATTATTAAAAAATGGAATTAAGTGTAGTCAGGTGTGTAACAACTTGTACATTGGTGAAACTAAGCAGCTGCTTCACAAACGCATGGCCCAACACAGGAGGGCCAACTCCAGTGGACCAGA
>NW_018128037.1:1189432-1196027 GCF_001952655.1 Monopterus albus
TAGAACACCCCTCACTAAAGTCAACTGGACTTAAAATTCTAGATCGAAGACATTTCACCCACTAGGGGTGGTGGACTAAGACACAACTTGTCTTCCATCTACAATCCTGTTTTGAGATCTCTGCCCAAACACGCCCACCAGGACAATAGGCGTCGGTCGACAGGGGAGGATTCAAAGACAGGTGACGACTCTCACCGATACCGCGCTGCAATGACTCAGTCGTTAAGGGACATTGTTGGCCTTCAAAGGACTGAAATACCACCGAGGGGGATAAATATCTCCGGCTTAACACCATTCCGTCAGAACTGATGAAGCCTCTTGGATGAGAGGTGAAATGTCTTCGATCTAGAAATCTAAGTCCAGTTGACTTTTTCTAAGGTTTTTTCGGATAGGCCTACTTATTTCAAATAATTTAGTAAGTTTGTCTCAGCAGTTAGCTTGGTGAGTACAGTATTGTTGTGACTCTTATCAGTGCCAGGCAAAACCGCAAAACATAAGGACCTGAATTGCCATCTGAAGTCTCACTATGTAACTTTAAAAAGAAAAAATAACCCTTTGTCCTTTTTAGCAATGATAAGTAACCCAGTAAACATCTGTTCATGTGACAATTATATCACATTTGTTGATCCCCAGTCTTTATTTGTGTGCTTGTGAAATGTGAGTTTCAAAATGTAACATCTGGATATGACTCTTGGACAAATGTGTCTGAAATCAATATCAGTGTTTTGAGTCTGTGTTGGATATCTTCTGACTTCCAAAAAAGATCCCACAAGATGTCCAGGTACTTAGCCTGTGATAGATATTGATAGACATGTTAGGACTAGAAGCCTGGGACAATGGGGACTCAATGAGTACCAACCAAATTCTGGAAATAGGACTGGTTTATTAAGGGACAGGGAGGAGCGAAGGCAGGCTCAAAAGGTCTGTCCAAACTGGTGTGACTGGGCGGCTCGATGAGCGCTGGGGATGATTCACAGGGAGGACCAAGGCGAACTGGAGGAGAGCCACTGGGTTGCAGTACTGCACCAGTGGGTGGACTCTGGGTTGCATCTGGTAGAGAGTTCTGGGGTCCCAGTATGGAACAGGAGGAATGGAGGTAGGTAGCCGGAGAAGCTGGGCAGACAGTGGAGGGACAAGGCACACCATGGACGCTGACAGCTGATAAGGCAGAGCCCATAGTGGAGGCAGGTAACTGGTAAGTGGAGGACACAACCACATGCTGAGCATGGGATCTGGAAGCACACAACTGGCAGGTACCCAGTTAGATTTGTGCAGGTTTTCGAAGAGAGCTGGAGTTGGCAACTGAGAGTACAGAAACAACGAACCAACGACGAAGTACACCAACACCTGGGTCAAGTAGCACTAGGCAGATTAAAATCAGTTGTGCATGACTTGCCTCAGCTGCTGGCACATGAGGGGGCGGAGGTGCCAACTGGGGATGTGACAGGACATCCAAACTAAGTCTTGAAACTGTTGAGACAATGTTTGCTAGGAGTACTTGTGTCACTTTAGCCTGTTTGCTAAATTACCTTTCCATTGACATTCAGCTAAAATGCTACTGTAGCTAGTTTGCAAACATATGCTGTTGTTGTGACATTAGCTCTTGCCCCAGTTAGTGTGTTGTTGCTGTGATAATCCATGTTAACAAACCCTAACTGAAGGGAGTTGTGAATGTGTTTAGGTGCTATTGCCCTAGTTTTTAATGAGTATTTTTGTACCATAGCTAATAAGAAGTTCTTTTGTAAAACTGGGTAAAGCAGATGATTATTTTGTGGTTATGTATTTACAGTGGAACTGATTAGGTAGGTTTTTAAGGATGCCTTTGTTTTGCTACTAGCTACTGAACATTTCTTGCTATTTGTGTGGGCTTTTACACAAATTCCCTGTTATTTTAATGTGCAAACCTACAACCTATATCCATTGTGACTTACGATGAATGCTATGATATGCAAAACAATGAAGGCTCACATCTTGCTTTCAGTATGAATTCCCAGTAACAGCCAAATTCCACCTGACCATGCAGTCGGTTTGAAGTTTATTTAAGCCCAGATTTTCCTGCCATTTCTTCAGGGCACAGGTTGCTGCTAAGTGGAGAAAGTCACAGACTCGCTGTGCAGAAGAGCAGCCTATGCTACATCAGCAACTCATCAATGTCATGTTTAAAACACTGACTCTGCATGGTGAAACAGACTCGCTGACTAATTTGTGCAACCTCTATTTTTAGACTAATAACAGATGTAAAGCAGTAGCTTAGTTTGAAATATCATGTTTGCACACAACTGTATGATTTCTGATGAATGTTGTAGGTGAGAGGGGAATAAGTTGATTGATCTGTAACTAGTACCGAACGTTGGTGAGACAGAATATATAGTGTTCAACACTCAGTTCACCGGCTGACACATAATTTTCACATAGCAACACAAACATGACCAAACATTCAGACGGAAGAGGAACTGCAAAGAGGAGATGAGCAGAGATAATCAGCAGGCTGTTAATGGTTTAATGACATCTTACATCACTGGACTGTGTTTAGCACTGGAGCCGAGAACGCTGATTACAGGGTGGGTGTGTGTGTGTGTGTGTGTGTGAGAGAGAGAGAAAGAGAGAGCGAGAGTAACTGTTGTAAAGAGGTGGGTGTTATAAAGACGAAAAAAAACCTGTTAGATCCGAAGATGTTTCACAAATATGCAGTTTGTCTCCACTTTCAAATATAAGATAATACCTCTTTTCAGTTGTTGTTGTAGCTGCTTTTTAACAACCAGATCACTCTGTAAAGCCACCAGAACGCCTCCACTAGTTCTGGCTGAACATTTCAAGAGTTTGTTTCCAAAATGAGATTGTCACCATTGGAAATAAGCAACACCTCCTGAAAAGCAAAACTACAAAACACACTCATTGTGGCAACATATTCATGTAACATTTTAGTGTGATGTTTGAAATCCACAACTATACTTTAGCAAACACCAGGGCTTGGCATTTGCTGAGGATCTTCCTGGCTTTTTCAGATACTACAGCAATGTATGACAGTTGTGTGTTGTCTATAGTTGTTTTCTTCTGTTTTGGATGATTTCTTACTGGATCTTCTTGTGGTTTTGATGAAGACTCAGTCAGGGTGGCCATAGGTTTAGAGTATCTCCTTGATGTGCTTGTGCCCCTTATTTTCTGCACTTGTAGGCTCTTGTAAGAAAAGGGGAAGTAGTAGGTACTTTATTGATCCCACAGTGGGGAAATTTCTGTAAAGGAGGAGCACTAAACTTAAATCTACGCATGTCTAAATGCAGATTTATCACACCACTCATGCAAATAGAACAACTATCCAGCTTCAGACTGCATATCAGTCCTTCACCCTCAGTGATAATTTGTGGTTTCACCACACACAGATCTGTTTAGTCACTGATCAAACTGCATCAAGTGTGAACAAATTAGCACTGTTAGCAACAAGCCTGAAAACAACATAAACACTGAGAAGAAGGAGAAGGTCTTCATGCTAACTTGCATTACAGGGAAATCTGAAAAACAACACACAAAATAAATAAAAGCCATCTTACAAACTTGTCTGACATTTTCCTACCTTCTTATTTTCTCTTCTAAATACTAGACACTGCAGGTGCAGGTTGGATGATGAGGATTTATTTGAGGTGAATGTAAATGAGGACCAGATCTCCATGTTGGCTGAAATGTGGGTCAGTATCCATGGTGACTGTTTGAAAGAAGGAATGACATTTCGTGATGCTTAAAGTATTATAGGCTGAACTGCTTGTGTGACTTAGGTTTCTGTGGGTTTGAGCATCCCTGCCTTTTCAGGTGCTGTAGGTGAGTATACAGTACATTACAGGTATTCATGTGTGTATTGTAACCTAATCACATAAAGTTTTGTTGATAGAAATGATTTTTCCAACAAAATTCATTGTTTCTTTGTGGATTTGAAGGTTCGGTGCAGCTGAAGTCTTGTTTTCTGCCCATCTTCATTATTGCTACACTATGCTTTATTAACAATAAAGATTGTACACTCAAAACTAAACAACCACACACAAACAAAGGGGTCAATGGTACATGTCAATTAAAACAACGTGTGTTAGGGGACCAGGAGGGAAAAGTGGAACCATTGTGCCAAATTAACAATTTAATATCAGCGTGTTAGGTGCAGTGGAATGCAGAAGCATGTGTAGCGGGCATTACAACTTCAATGGATAAATCTGTGACATGGATCAAAAAAAAAAAAGGAGATTTGGCACCAGCAGACAAATGGTGGGCTCAATCAACCAGAAAGCCAGAGAAAATAGCACGAGGCCTATCTTGCTCTTGGATTCACGGTGGGGATAGTGGGGGCAGAGGAGGGACCCATGTTTGTTTTGTGTCTTAAACCGCTGGCAGCAGACAGCATGAGACCCAACAAATTAAGAAGACAGAGACAACACACCCCAGTTACATCAATAAGCCATCCGACTTCTTTCAGAGAAAACTGGCAGAATATCATCAGCAGGAGAATCGCGCAGTAAAATCAACATTAGTGAACAGCAAAGCACAAATGGCCTCATTCAAAGTTGCATTCCAGTGCAAAAAACCAAACACAATCACTGAGAAGCTCATTCTTCCCACTGCTGTAGACGTGATGCCAATTATGCTGGATGAGACAAGCGCCGCAAAACTGAAAACTGTCCCCCTGTCAAACAACACAGCTACAAGATGTATATATTTCAGGTGATCTTGAAGAACAGCTAATAGAGAACCACTGCACTAGTGGAACTTGCTGACCTGTAATGGAACTTGTACCCCTGGTTCTGCTGTTTTTACTGTACACTGCATGCTCTGGAGATGCGTTTGTAGTGTCTGATAGCCGTGAATAAAGACACCTGGTATATCCGAACAGTCTATTTAATTAATTGAACACTTTTACGCAGCAGCAGTACAACACTCGTGTATTCAGTAACGCCATCTTGGAACTCTTCTTTGCACATCTTTTATCAACACTTGTACAGCAGCCTCTCTGGCAGTACAATGTAGAAGTACATATCAGGACACAACATATCCTCTCTCTGTAAACTAAATTCTCCAATGAGTATGGGGTAACAGTAGCAATATTGCTTTTGTAATAAAGTAAATAGTAGTTAGATTAACAACGGCAACAGCATGCCTTAACCACATATAACAGTATCAAATTAACAACTGTATCCAAAGGTACATAGGAATAATTTTCTTTCTATTCTTTCTTTTTTTTACACCATTATTCAATATAGCTTAGGGCATAACATAATCCTTGTGCCACCTTAGTTTGTATTTAACATGCGGCGTTTTCAGAGAAGGAGTGGTACAAATACTTGACTGTCGGGGAGTGTTACAGTCCTGTTTAGTTCCTGAAGGGAAGTGAGCAAGGTGAGATGCATTCCAGATCCTTCCATCACTAAGCAAGAAAGAGTTTGGTCAAATTTTCCTTTCTACTGTTAATGGAGGAGTGAATCTGGGGTGTGCTTTAGGAACGTGATGAGGTTTCCTTACCCTCACACTCTCACCGGGTTTAAAGAGAATTGGGCCTGCTCCACGTTTAGCATCAGTATAATGCTTCATTTTCTGTTGTTTGAGTTGCACAGATTCAAAGGCAGAAGCAGCATGTGGAGGCATAGCAGACTGCATGGGAAGAATGTCCAGTTTAGTGCGCATTTTTCTGCCATAGAGGAGTTCATGAGGTGAGGTAGAGGTCGTAGCATGAGGCATAGCACGATACACTTGGAGCCAGTTCATTACAAATTCTTTCCACGGTCATGACTGTTGAATTGTAGTTTGAATGCAAGCTTTCAGGGCACAATGAACCCTTTAAACAGCTCCATTAGCAGCAGGGTAGTAAACTGATGCTTTACTCTGTTATACCTCGATCCTAGAGAAAAGAGGCAAAAGCAGCCGAAGTGAACTGTGTACCATTGTCTGTAACAATATTCTCTGGGTCACCATGTCGACTGAAAATGGAGGTCAGGAACTGGATGATGATGTCAGTAGTAACAGTGTGTAAAAACACTAGTTCAGGCCATTTGGAGTGCATGAAGGCGTAGCAGTCTCAAATGGTCCTACGATGTCAAGGCCAAGTTTTCTCCACGGTCTATCAGGCATTGGGACTGGTTGCAGAGGAGCAGGGCGTGTACAAGCTGTTTTGTCATTTGACTGGCATGGGACACAGGAAGCTATGACACCTTGTACTTGTGAGTCCATTTTCAGCCACCAGTAAAGATCTCGCAGACATTGTTTTGTGCGAACAATCCCTTGGTGTCCCTCATGCGCTAGCGTGATCAAAGTATGCCGCAGAATGATAGGAACTTTAAACCGCAACCCTCTGAGGACATAATTATCCTTCACTGAAAGCTCATCTCTGATCTTATGATATGGCAAAAGTACATCATTCAGAGTTTTACCAGAGGGAGGCCAAGTCTTGTCAATTTGTTCACGCAAGGCAGACAGTTCCGGAGAGGAGGAGCAAGCAGAATCAAAGTCAGCTAGTGGGAGTGCACTCAGTGTAGCAGATATCAGCGCTACCATGTCAGGCTCAGCATCCAGAGTAGGGTCAGCAAGGACAGGCAAGGACAGGCAAGGGAGGCAGTCAGCAGTG
>NW_018128037.1:1196227-1204670 GCF_001952655.1 Monopterus albus
GGAGCCAGGGCGATAGACAACATCGTAATCAAAACATAGCAGGCGGGCAGACCAACGAGCGACACGCATTCCAGCTCTCCCAAGTCCCTTTGTACTTAGTAATGTCGTCAGGGCTTGATGATCTGTCCGAAGAGTAAAGCGGCGTCCCCATAAGTATGTTCTCCATTTCTCTACTGCCCACACACAAGCAAGTGCTTCTTTCTCCACTGTAGAGTACTTCCTTTCCATTACTGTTAGTGTGCGGGAAGCGAACACAGGTTTCTCTGTACTTGTGCAAAGACAGTGCCCAGTCTATAATCACTTGCGTCAGTGGATATCACAGTCTGTAAAGAAGGATCAAAAATAGCAAGTGCTGGGCTGTCAACCAAAAGTTGCTGAACTTCCTCAAAGCTAGCTTGGGCTGCAGGAGTCCACAGAAAATGTTCTTTATCACTAGCACATTTACGCATAGGGGCCACGACTGTTGCAAAGTTAGGCAGAAAGTTAGAGTACCGTGACACCAGGCCCAGAAAGGATCTCAGAGCAGTCAGGTCTGTTGGAGGAGGAGCTTTCAGGACAGCACTGATATGATCTTGGTCAGGAAGAATACCTCCTGCGGTTATGACATGGCCTAGGAAGCCTAACGAGTGCTTACCGAAATGGCATTTTGTGTCATTAAGCAGCAGTCCTGCATCATTCAGTTTCTGGAGAACAGTACTGAGGTTACTGTCGTGTTCAGCAGCCGTTTTACCATAGATAATGAGATCGTCCAGGTAGTTTTGGACACCAGCGAGTCCTTTGAGTATTTCAGCCATCATTTTCTGGAAAGCTGAAGGAGCTGATGCAAGACCATAAGGAACCCTGCAGAACCTGAAAAGACCCTCATGTGTGATGAATGCAGTAAGGTCTCTGCTATATTCATGTAAAGGTAACTGGTACTATGCATTAGCAAGATCTATTGTAGGGAATACCTTTGCACCTTGTAGGTTAGCAAATAATTCATCCACATGAGGCAGGGGGTAACAGTCCGAGATGACGACTTTGTTTGGTTCACAGAGGTCAGCACACATCCTAATGCCACCATTTTTTCGTCCTGTGACAACAATGGGTGAGACCCAAGGAGATGCATCAATCTTTTCAATGACACCGGCTTTCAGCAAACAATCCAGCTCAGCCGAGACAGAAGCCCTCACTGCAAATGGCAGGCCGCGCAGTTTTTGCTGTACTGGTTTGACAGTAGGGTCAATCTTCACTTTATGCACAAAACTGCGTGCACAGCCGATTTCTGAAGCCATAGGGATGCAGGTAGGTGTAGTATTTGTGTTCAATACAGGAGCAGGTGAAGCAGCGCTAGAAGATGGGGGAAGAACAGCAGTTCCTTTAATGCAAACTTTTAAGGCACCTATCAGGTCTCTACTAAGAAGAGGTGTACCAGTCCTCACGACATAGAAATTGGATGATGCCATTGAGTCTCCTCTAGTAACAGTAGCTTGTAAGCAGCCTAGCATAGGAATGGTTTTCCTTGTGTATCTCACCAGTGAAACAGTAGGTGGGAATAGAGGTATGTCACTAAAGCACTTGTTA
The DNA here is from genome assembly GCF_001952655.1 of Monopterus albus. Classification (NCBI taxonomy): domain Eukaryota; kingdom Metazoa; phylum Chordata; class Actinopteri; order Synbranchiformes; family Synbranchidae; genus Monopterus; species Monopterus albus. The sequence continues at coordinate 1,197,791 of NW_018128037.1, forward strand.
TAAATGTAATGTGGCAATATAGACACTGCAGAACCTGTATCCACAACCAGTTCTATTTCTTTAGCAATTGAAGCAGGGGTACTAACATTGACTTTGCATAGTAGTTCCTTTGTTACATGGCACGAGTCCCTCAGATACAAAATAGTTGTTTTGGGGAGGCATACTTCACGTACGTCACCAGTTTTGGATGAACGACAAACACGAGCAAAATGTCCAACTTTATGGCAGGCCTTACAGGTTGCTTTAGCTGCTGGACACTGAGGAAAGTTAGCCAAATGTTTGTCTGAACCACACCTGAAGCAGTTATGAGATGCAGCAGTAGCATTTGCAGGTTTACTCTGGCATATGTGCGGCTTACGTGTCTTTCTAGACACCTGTTGACGGGGTCTTACAACTTGAACTGCAGCACTGTCCGGTGCTGATATCATTTTAGCTTGAGTAACTGCAAGTTCCGCCTGTGTTGCTACAGTTACAGCTTTATCAAGCGTCAAGTCTGTTTCAAGCAAAAGCCTTTCTCTAATGCTGGAGTCAGTGACGTGTTCGATAAGCTGGTCACGAATCATTTCATCAGTTTTGTCCTCAAATCCACATTTTGAAGCTAGGTCACGTAATGCAGCCACATACTGGGAAATAGTCTCATGGTGTGCTTGTATTCTCTTTCTGAAGTTATACCGTTCCACCACAACATTAACTTTAGGCATAAAGTATTTTTCTAAAGCAGCCACAGCAGTATTAAAAGTGCCACCTGTGTCCTGTAGAGAGTAGAAAATTCGTTGTCCTTCCACACCGAGGCAATGAAGTAAAGTAGCTCTTTTGCAGACTTCAGGCCAGGCATTCCCCGTTGCATTCATCACCAACAGGTAGTTGTTGAACATCCGCATCCACGTTGCAAAGGGAAGTGGAGGTTCTCCCGGGCAAGGCAAAAACATCTGTGGGGGAGGAACATTTGCAGCCATGTTTGGTCGAAAAAGATGAAAAAAAAACGTAGGTACACTTGTCGCCAAAAATGTAGTGTCTGATAGCCGTGAATAAAGGCACCTGGTATATCCGAACAGTCTATTTACGGTAATTGAACACTTTTACGCAGCAGCAGTACGACACTTGTGTATTCAGTAACACCATCTTGGAACTCTTCTTCGGGCATCTTTTATCAACACTTGTACAGCAGCCTCTCTGGCAGTACAATGTAGAAGTACACTATATATCAGGACACAAAAGCGTTCCAGGAGGAACTCAGGGGGAATGGGTGTATACTGGTGTCTGTTAGTGGTTAAACACAAGTGTTGTCGAATCTCAGGTATTAGTATCACGGGCACAGTGTGTGAATGAACACTTATACTGGCTCAGAGGTAAAATTGAGAGTTCAGTGAGTTGCAAACTGCTCATACCATCTCCATTATTGGCTGATATATTTGCACACAAGACTCAACATCCTCTGCTCAACTGTGAGTAGCTTAGTGATGCCCTTGTGTACATTGCCTGACACAGGGAAAAATGCAGTGGAAAAGCAAAGTGGAACAACCACATCAATCCTTCAAGGTCCATCAGATTATAGGTATGGGAAGCTCCAGGTTACAGGTGGGAAAAATATTAGGAGTCTGCAGGTCTAGCTTGTCTCCCCATCCCCCACCCACACACATGAGATAGCATTACATAGCCAAGAAGTAATGCCTCCTACCTGATGCTCCCTCATTCGTCTGTTGCACCATTTTAAAATGCACTGGGAGAGCAGAATGTGAGTAAAGTATCTCCACTAAAGAGAATATTTCTGATGATGATGAACATAGTGAAAGGAAACATGACACCTGTTTGAATATTGCAGTTTTCCCGAATGTATACTTAGATATTTAACATTGCTTTCACACTGCCTCCCTTCAGTGTTTCTGAGCTCTTCAGAGCGATGGGATCACTGTGTCCTCTTTGCTGTTGTATCGTTCATAACCACATGCAAAACTCTTACCAGGGTTTTTACTACATATCATCTGAAAAACGTACTTCTGGCTGGTTGGTTGTGTGAGTGCAGCCAAAACGTGCTGTTGTGCCATGGTGTGTTATAAGCTGCGAGAATGTGCAGTGGATTTTCCTGAGCCTCATAGAAGAGTCTACCAAATGTAAGCGATGGTTTGCAGAAGGACCGGGTTTGCAAGGTTTACTGAGATGAATAATGATGTTCAGCATCATTTGGAAGTTCAAAGATTCATACCAGCACATGCAAACAGTTGAACAGATTTAGTTAAATTTAATCGACTATAATATAAGAGTACTAATGTAGTACAAATTTAGGATTTCACTTTTAATACCTTGTCAGACTCACACTGTGCAGCTGAAGAAGTACCACAATCACTGCAGCAGATCTGGAGAGATCATCTTTTTATTGCATGTATTCTTCTTTGTCATAGTCCGGTGCTTACATTATTCACAATGCAACTCAAGCTGCATTAATTTAAAATGTTTCCTCATTATGTTGATACAGATGTAGTTCAGGTGGCATAACATTTCTTTTTAAATGTATATGTTACTACAAATTAGCTTTATGTAAAGACACAGGGATACCATGCTTGACTGCAAAAGCTCTGCTCCCTGTCAACTTGAATCTAGTTACAGGATTACTGTTGTAATACCTCTGGCAAAACAGAGGTCGGCAGAGGGGAGAACAACTCTAAGATAATCTGGAGCCTATTCATGTAATGAGTTAATAAAATCCTAAAGTCATTTCTAACACAAACAGGCATCTGTACAGGAATGTTTAGTGGAGTATAAAGAATTCTACACTTGGTTTTAGTTAAACTAAAACCAAGTCCTGTTCCTAGAAGCAGAATTAAGTTAGATGGAGCATGATGAGTTTCTTTATACCCTTAAAAGATAAGTTCTGTCTGTGAATCCCAAACTTGACAGTACATCTTATTCCTCTGTGCTGCAGACCTTTATTGTTGTCCTAAACCACATGAGTGAGTCACACTTGCTCTGGGTGACATGTTTCTTCACTATAAGGAATGCACACACTATGTATTTGAATTCAGTCCCACACACTCCATCCTGCTGTTGGAAATACTGGAAAACAGTGTGGATTAATGTGCCACTGAAAATGGTCCCCACCAAATGGGCTATCACCTCCTAAGTAGCATTTACTAAACACTACAGTATCATGTTTGTGAAGATGAACCTGTATGATTAGGACTTGTTTACAGCTTTAGTTCTTCAGTGAGAATGAATGGTCAAGTGATATAAGACAAGGAAGTCAGTGCTGACAGACAAACTAACACTGATGGTTTTTGTTATCATTAGGAAATAGACAGCTTGACAGTTAACCACACAGGTGGATCAGATTTTCTTGTTGTTTTTCCATAAAGAAACATTTTTTTCTTTTTTCCCCCAATATTTTTAGCATTTTCTTCTTAGTTACTGGATGTTTCAGGCTTGTATTCTCCAGGGAAGGATGTCATTATCATTGCAGCATTTTAAATATTGCACTGATTGGCCTGAGGTGGCGCCACATTTAATTGCCACTAGGCCGAGCAGTTTATCTGAAACTTCAGAGCATATTCAGCCTCATTCTGACTTCCTTCTGGCTTTTCTAAAGCTGCTCTGATTGGCCCGAGGATGGTGCTGCGTGTGTTAACTCCTTACTGATTGGACCAAGGGGTACCTGCATCACTCCCAGGGAAGAAAATGTTTAGTATAACACACAAACACACCCAAATATGCATCACAAGCACAAAACATACACACACTTCCTGTGACGCACAGAGGCACTCTCTCGCTTTCTTCCTTTCCTTGGATTTCTACCCCTCACTCTGTCGTTCAAACACATGGCTTAAAATAACACTTCTCTCACTCTCACACACACTGTCTCCTCGCACACACATCAACTGACACACACACAGCTCACTTGAGTGGCTATGTGGGACAGCAGCTTGGGGATAGACAACTGATTCACTTTGAATGGCACATGGATATTTATAGCTGTGTATGTGCGTGTGCTAACTTAATACCAGCTGTAGATTTAGTGTATAACATATACCTGTGTCTATATATATATATGTTTATCACATGTAAAGGTAGTTCCAAAGACACTTTAGAGTGACGTGTGTGTAAGTGAGAAAGAGCGACAACCAGGTGATCAGCAGTGAGCATGCTACAACATCTCTGTTTGTTTCTGTGGCACTTCACAGCCATGTGTAACCATGGTAGCAGCCTGTTGGGAAAAGCTATATTGGATAGTGAGTCCTCACACAGACGACTGGTGAAGAACCCACCATTTTCATTTCTTCTTCTGTCTGCACTGCTTTTGTTCATCACCTTTAGCAGCCAAACTGCTTCAAGCTACAAATCGACTGTTTTAGCATAATCAAATTAACAAAAAAGAAACTGTAAAACATAAATTCAGGGTCTGTTCACAATGGTCACTAGCCACTATGGACACCCCCAGCGTAGACATCCTTGCTGAAATGTCTTGAGCTGCATTTTCATCAATGGCTGCTAGATGCTGCTCCAGCTACATAGTAAATACAAAGTACGTACATAGTATAGCAGGTTTGTTGAAGTGAATGTGAAAACCACTAATATATTATTATTACAAAAACAAGTAAGTAAAATGAATGTTATCACAGGTAATATAACAGCAGTAGTTGCAGTGTTTTCCCTTTGGTGTTTATATTATATTATAATAGATGCACTCCAAGTCAGTGTTCTAGATAGGAAACGATCCAACAACTGTCATCCATCCATTATCTGTACTGCTTACCTTGTAGAGTGTTGAGGAGGTGGAGCCAATTCCAGCCAACACTGGGAAAGAGGTGGTCTATTGCAAGGCCCACACTTAGAGACGGACCCAACAACTATCAGATTATTTAATTTTTCCCTCTTGATTGGTTCCTAACTGCTGACCACATCTCTGATTTGTTGCACGATTTGCACAGGTTTGGTGCTGTACTCATTGGTGGCTGTTTCTGCCAGCTGGAGAAACAATCAACCAACCACAGCTTTGTAGACAGTTTAACAATTGGAGCATTATTTTCCTGCAGAGCTTGCAAGCTGCATCCAAGAACAATGCCGCACCATAGCAACCTATTACAACATATACTGTACCACATACCTGCAATGTCCATGGTTTGCTTTCTGGCCTGGAGAGCTTGGCTGCGTGTAATACTCCTCTCTGTTTCCCCACCTCTTTCTGTATCTTCAGTACTATGATATGAAAATGGTGACAACTGTGGATGAGAGCTGTACATGTTTTTGTAAAAAATCAAATCAAATCAAATCAATAAATAAATAAAAGAGATTGTTGGTGCAAAGGTTTATTATGACCCATGGCTATATAACCATGGGTCATAATAAACATAAATATAACCACAATACCACAATATAACTAGCAGTCATCAGAGACAACATCAGACTTTTCAGCAAATGCCCTATATTTTAGGGCCTAAAACGTTTATGATAAAGTGACAGCACCCTCTATAGGCTGTAGTAATGGCAGGAGCAAAAGAGGAAATCGGATTACGCTGTTTTATAACAGCATAATCCGATTTCCAAAGTGAAGCAGGTCAGGGCTGATGAATGAGCTGACAAAACACAAAGAGGACTACTATTCATTTCCAACTAATAGTCAGCATTGTTTCTTTTCACCATGACCATGATGATCTTGTTTATTATAGTAACAATGATGATAAAGGTCATCTAAGGACCTATTTTAGTTCTGATCATTCTCTAAACCTAATCAGGCTGTTTTGTGCTTAAATCAAACCAAACCGAACCTTTACCACAGAATTATAACATCATAACAGGGGTAGTTATTTTCATCAGTGCTTTTTCAATGGTTTATCCACAACATATCTCTCATGGCCATAGAGGCACTAGTTCAGGAAGTAGTCCTGTGGGTCGTATCATAAGTTTGGGATAAACAACCTACATGGTTTGGAGGCTGGAGGACTTATGCTGAAACTCTTATAGCTCTTGATTCTTTGACTGAAGTGAAAATGATAAGAGACAGACACATCACTTGCTACTGATAAACAAAAAATACAGCCCTTATCACAAAGAGAAACAAGTTAAACATGATCAAGATACCAGATTAAAATGAAGTGGCAATTTAGTCAGGCAGGCCTGGTGCGTAGAAACTCTTACTGTACCTTGTTTTCCTACACAGCCCTGTCCCCTTCAAATCAATGAGAAAGAGGACAGACATTAATTTGACTAATATACCTGATTTTTCTGAGTGGATCATTTTATTACTTATTATTTAATGCTAAAAAGTGTTCATAAATTATTTGCTGAATTAGTGAACATTAGCTCATTTGAATTTTATGGAGGTGCTATTACATCATGGTCCAAATTCAGATAATAACCATTGCTGGTATGACTATTAATTATTGGGCTTATTATTCATACCATGAAGCAAAAAAGCACAAACAAACAAAAACAAAACAACATCTGACCCTCAATACCTGCAGCTTAATGAAGTTCAGTTTTGCTGAAAACAGTCAACTTGCAGATTGAAATGTACAATGTTCCACCCATGGGCGTGTGTGTGTCAGTGAAGACCTGACAGTAAAATTAGCCCATAGCCCATTTATCACTCGTAGAAAAGCAAAAATTTAAACCCAACAACCTGAAAAGCTTTGTAACCATTTTGCCCCTCAGAATCACTTTCTTCAGCTGAAATTTCTACGTCAGAATTAAATAAGTGTCTGTGTGTGTTTTGGGGAAATGGCGCCACAAAATGATTGGGACAAGAAAAATAGGTTAGATTAGAGCAAGTAAGGATTATATCATCATACACTTACTTTTAAATAGCAGCTTTTTATGTAAAGTAATTTGTCTTTCATATTCTTTTTAATTTGCTGTCTTTTTATGTGTTATCTTTTTAATTCTTTTGTAC
>NW_018128037.1:1204689-1209345 GCF_001952655.1 Monopterus albus
ATTCCTGCTCTTTTCATGTAAGGCACATTTGTGCAATCTGCATTTAGACAAGTGTGATCAAAAAGAGAAAATGACTACTTTTAATAAACCCGGAAGCTGCACCTCAGCTCAAGCAACACTAATGCCCTGCCTTGTTCACTGAGCTCAGAGGAAGACTGGGAGCAGCAGTTATTACATCTGTTGAAAACTTAGAATGACTGTTGAAATATTTTGGGCTGACCCTTCACTACAGGAGTCTGAGCAGAAACTCAGCTTCCTACTGTGATTAAATGTTCTGAAAGTAACGACCTTCAAAATCTGTGCAGACACAGCAAGCAAGAGAGGAGGGGAACAAGGGGAGGGGAGGGGAACAAGGGGCGAGGAGGAAAAGAGCCCTGTTCCACTAAGATCTTATAATTACTTAGTCAGACCAAAAAAAAAAAGTGAAGAACGATGAAAAAAGGAACATTAAAGAAGAAAAACTAAAGAGAGGAAGGAAGACAAGAAGAATAAAAAAGGGGAAAAGATGGAAAAAAGGAGATTATAAAAAAACAAGAGAAAGAGATGCAAGAAAAATGAGAATAATACAAAAGTAAAATAATAAGACTGAAATATTACAGCAAAGTAGTTTTTAGTCAGATCAATCACTTTTTGCAAACTAATGACATCTTTGATAGGTTTCAATTAGATTCCAAAGTATAGTATTGAAACTGCTATCATAAACATTTGCCTTAACAATGATCTGGTGTTACAACCCTGGCTCAGGAGAAGTAACATAGAAGAGTCAAAACAGGATATTTTGCTGAAGCTAAGGTTTTTCTATCAGTAAAATGAATAAAAACAAAAACAAAAAAACAATCAAACAAAACAGCAAAATGTGGTGGCTGGCAACCATGCAGCTGTGGCCGTCTGGAGGGCAAAGGAGAGAGCGAGTATGACTTGATGGAATCTTTTAGAGGCAGGCCAGCAGGTGTCAGTGATCTGGGAATGATGGGAGAAGACCAGATACCTGCAAAACTCCAAAGAAATGGTGCAACATTATACACAGCATTCAGGGAGTCTGGCAGGCTTGATGTTATCACGTATTATTGACATTTGACACTGTGGATCATGAATTATTTCTAGATGGAATGGAGAACTGGGTTGGGCTATCAGGAACTGTCCTCAGGTGGCCCAAATAATATCAAGAAGACAGGACTTACCTACAGTAGTCAGAATCAGTAATTATGACTCCAACAGAACCATCATGAAGTGTGGTGTGCCACAAGGATTGATTCTTGGACCCCTCCTTTTCAACCTGTACCTGCTTCTGCTTTTTTGAACTTTCCAGGTCTATAGGGTTGCTTATCACAATTACACAGATGACACCCAGGTCTATCTAGCACGCTCACCAAATGACTATGATCCTATAGCATTATTACGTTTACACATTGAAAAAATGAACAGCTGAATGCAACAAAATTTCCTTCAACTAAACAAAGGCAGACAGAAATAATTATTTTTGGAAATAAAGAAAGAAGGCTGGCAGTCAGTGATTACCTTAAGTCCAAGACATTAAAACCTAACACCTGTGTCAGGAATCTTGGTGTAATCACTGATGAGATGTAAATTTTAATGGCCACATCAAAGCTGTAACAAAATCACCATTCTGGCATCTTAAAAACAGCTAAAATAAGAAACCTTCTGCCGAAGCAGGATTTAGAAGAGCTCATTCATACTTTTGTTTCTAGCAGGGTAGACTACTGCAGGGCACTACTGATTAGCCTCCTCAATAAGACCATCAGACGATTGCAGCTCATTCAACACCAAGAAGACAGAGAACACATTACTCCAGTCGTTAGATCTTTACACTGGCTTCCAGTAAAATTTGGCAGTTCAGCATAGATTTCTGTTGTTTCTCACCAGTGCAACACTAGATAGCTGTATGGTACACAGTCAGGTCATATTGTACTATTTATACTGTATTCCGCACACTTACTGTGTTTACGATGTTTGATTTACTTTGTGATATGAGTGTGGGTGGGAAGGTCTGCTTTGTTTTCTACCTGAATATTAGACTGTAACATGCATTTGCTGAGTTTACACTGATATATTCACTGTGATAGAGAGCAGGGTCACAGTGATCCAAAATGTTTACAGTGGAAATAACTTTGCCAGATGTGTTTGACTAAAACATAATAATTGAGCCTTCTCAGCCATGCTGGCTAGCCTGGCTGGGGACTCCCTATATGCTGTTAATATATTATATTGGTTAAGGTGTTGATTTAAGAGTTGATATTTCTGTTGACATACAACAGCGTGTACAGCTACATCGAGTTCATCCTCATTTATTGTGATTTTTCTCTTGTTGAACTAGGACGATGATGTTTCCGTTTTTTAAACTGCTACTACAAAGTTTTTTTATTTATTGTATTTTGACCAGTTTTCAACAAGTATACATAAAAACAGACAAACGCACTCGCCCTGTCCCTGAACACACATATACAGTACATACAAACCAGGCAAAACAATGCACATGCTGAGAAAAGACAAATGATAAAAAAAAGGCCAGAGGTTGTGTTTTTTGCTGCTGGAAGGCACCAGCTAGAACTTTGCCTGGTTCACTTGTTCTTCCATTGGGTGAAAACTGCTGTCAATTAGAACACCACCACACCTACTGTATATGAATCTTGTTCACAGGTCTGAACTCCAGCTAAAACAGGGGTCTTCAACCAGTGGTCTGCGACCTCCTTGTGGTCCACATTGCCAATGGTCCCTGATCATACATTCAGTGATGTACTTTAACTGTAGCATTTTTTAAAAACTAATTTCCATGTATTACTTGCTAGTGACTAATCAAATTCCTGCAAATCTATAAAATATAGGAATGCTAAGGTGACTTTCAGGATTAAAATAGTGCCCATCCGGTGTAGCCACCTCACAGTACTGGTCCTCAGGTTAGTTCTTGTTCAGAATGGTGGTCCCTGTGTCATTGCTAGTTGAAAACCCTTGAGCTAATAGAAAGATGAAATAAGAAAAACAGGACATGAATAAAACAATAAATAAAAAGGGAAATACAAATAGAAAGAAGAATCTGACTCTCAGCATTTCTCTCTCTTACTGGTCCATTTTCATTTATTTTTCTCTCTGTGCCAAACGTCTTTCCCTCTCCATCCATCGTCCTCTCTCTCTGATCGCACCATAAACAGTGATTGCTCAGTGCAGGCAGCAGTTCACTGATCATCTCCTCCTGCCCTTCTCTTTTCTTCTCTTCCTTCATTACCTTTTCTTCATGCCATAAATCTCCTCAGCTCTCATCTCCTCCTTTTTCTTCTGCTCCTCTTCACCTCTCTTCACCTCATATGTTGCCTGGCTTTTTATCCTTATACAGCACTGTCATCCTTTTCTCCTTGCTCCTCCTCTTCTTGCTTCTCGCTCCTGTTCTCTGGCCTCCTCCTTCCTTTTTGTTAACATGGTTTTGCCTTTGAGGTATTCATACCTCCTTTGCCATTTGATGTCATTTTCCATTCTTCTCAGCCCATTTTCTTTCTTTATTTCCTTTCTGCAGCATCTTTTTTCCAACCTTTTATATTCAATCCCTTTTCTTTCTCTTTCCGCTCTTTTCTCTTTTCTTCTGTTTCTTATTTCTTTTCATTTTGTTCTTGTCTTTTCACATTTTTGTTTCCTTTTGCCTTCTTTTTCCTCTTCTCTCCTTTTCCTCCTGTTTTTCCTCCTTTACATTTTCTTAATTCAATTCATTTCCATTCTTTTCTCTTTTATTTCCATCCTTTGTTCCTTTCTGTTCTTTTTCCAACACCTTATTTTTCTTTCTTTTCTCTTCTCTTTTTCTCAGTTCTTGTCCTTTTCTTTCTGTTTCCATTTTCTCTCCTTCCTTCTCCCTTTTTCTGTTTTTATATCCCCTCCTCTCCCCTCCTCTGCTCTCCTCTCCCCTTTTTACTTTTTCCACATTCTTATTCCTTTCCTCGTCCGATTACTTTTCCCCATAACTTGTATATCTCCCCCCTCTGCTCATTTCCTCTCCTCCTCCCTGTTTTCTCCTTGAAGTTGTTACAGCAGAAGGAAGCTCTGAATTTTGCAACCCCTGTAAAACAGATGCATGAATGAGACAGAGACAGAGAGAGAAAGAAAACCATGAAGCATGGTCCCTTGGGTTAATTGATAACATCACCCACTAAACACACACATACACACACAGTTCCCAATTAAACACTCCAGCGCTCAGCGTGATCTTATCTGATCGGCAGCTTGGCAGCTTCGGCAGGAACGATCAATACTCATTCACTGCTGTTAAACGCACACTCACACACATACAAAAATGAGAAGAACACATACTGCGCATGCAGAACATTCAAACACAGACAAACAACATGTCCTCTCTTGCAGTCGTTTTCTTTCCATCACTTTCACTTTTTCTGCTTGTTCATTTTTGCGGTCTCCTTTAACATTTCTCAGCTTTTCCATTTCCTTCCTCCCTTCATACTCACATAATCTCAAACAGAATGACATGTTTTTTCTTCTTTTACTCTCATTTTGCATTTTCCTTTTCAGTATGGTGCTTCTTTTCTGCTTTTTCTTCTTGTTTTGTTTCTCCATCTTCTCTTCACACTCTTATATTCTCACATCCTCCTCTATCTGTCCTGGGTTTTTTTGTGTCCAAGTAGGTCGGTGTTGACAACT
>NW_018128037.1:1209412-1212339 GCF_001952655.1 Monopterus albus
TTTTTGGCTCAACCTCACTGCAATCTGCAGACTCACTATATGGATTTATGGGCAGATCTAAATCCCCAGTAAACCAGAGAAACCTTGGAGCTGAGTATCAATTCCAAAGGTCTTGACATCGATGCAAACTTTTCCAGGGATCCAGCAGGACCTGTCAAGACCTGTGATTATTAATTAATACAGTTGATAGTGAAGAGGCACACTATGTAATATCCAAGCATTGCTTTTAGTATGTGTGTGTTTGTGAGTGTGTTTAATTTGCTCTATGAATAAATGTGTCTGTATGAGATTACAGTTGGCTGCCTGTATCTGCCTGCACATAAACAGTGCGTGTGTTTTGCTTGTGTGTATGCAGTGTCCATGCATGCCTGCCACCGTGTGTGTGTGTGTGTGTGTGTGTGTGTGTGTGTGTGTGCACCACAGAATGGGACAGAGCCGAAGGCTGTCCTGTGTGTATTCAGTGTGGTTAATGTTGAGATTTTTGACAGCTGCATTATTCACAGACTAGCGGCAGGCGGACTGTTCTAACCTCCTTCCACCCACTGCAGGGGTGCTATTCATCTCTTTTGGGGGTTGGGGTCTGTTCAGTTTCTGCCCTGATGCTGACACAGTAAGGTATGCCTCTGTGACTCCATATCACAACCGCATTTTTAAGTATTCACCAGTTTTAAAAGTGCTTTGTGTAAGAATTTCTAGGTAAAAACAAACCAGTCATAAATCACAGTGTGCAGCTGCAGGCTCATTCCACTCTCACTAATTAAGACACTGTCAATTTCTCTTAGTTGTCTAAATTAAATTTTGTGCTAGGCACTTGATGCATGCACAACAAAACAAACACTTAAATGAATATAAACAGAATATAAACTCTGACTTACACTTTTATTGCAGTGCCCAAAAGCTAATGGAAATCATGAGGAAGATGATCTTGACTTGAGTTCCAAGAACAGGTTTGGTCTCATGACCTGTATCATTTAAACGCATATTAAAATCATAACTTCACCAGAATGACTGTGTCAGATCACAAAGCACTATTTGTTTAAAGGATAAGGCTGGTAATTTTCTATGTTAATAGTATCTTCAGCAATCCCCACATGCAGACTAAAAGCAGCAATGAATTGCCTCTGCTCACGGTTAATGTCCAGCAGTCCTGGATTAGCTTTATCATCTGTACTGCAGACCTTCACTGCTGTTAAAAAAATGATTAAAAACACATCAGTGAAACACACCACTGCACTGGATGAGATGTTTCTTCATTACTAAACAGCAGACCTGAATGTGAGTAGCTAGTGGAAGGTACAGTAGACAAAGCTGGGAGATCCCACAAAATCTCACGTGTGCATAATTGGCTCATACTAACTTCAGGAAATTTTGGCTGTTTGGCGGCTTGGAGACTTTGGAGCAGCATAAGGGGGTCTGGTGTTTCATTATGAAAAAATCTGTCACCCAGTGTTTCCATGGTGTGGTTTTAATTGTTTTTGAACATCAGTTGATGTCTATTACAGACGAACAAGCTGATCCAGGACTGGCAGCTGACAGACATTAACCATGAGTAGAGGGAAATCATTGTCGGTTTTAGCACCTACATGGAGAATGCTGAAAATACTATTAATATAGAAAATCATTGACCTTATCCTTTAAATAGTTGGTAAACGTTGGTAAGTGCTAAATGTTACTGTAGGTGCTTAACATCACCATGTTAGAATCCATCAGTGGGTAACATGCTTTATTATATAGGTTGTGGTCACTGTAAAAGAGACTAAAGTTCATGCTGTGGAAGAGAATGTGAACAGTGAATAGTGTCAACATTAGTTTGTGGTGATATGGTGGCAGAGTGGTTAGCACTGTCGCCTCACAGCAAGACACGGTGCTTTTCTGTGTGGAGTCTGTGTTCTCCCTGTGCCTGTGTGGGTTCACTCCTTGTACTCTGGCTTCCTCCCACAGTCCAAAGACATGCAGCTTAGGTTGATTGGTGACTTTAAATTGCCTGTAGGAGTAACCTGTCCAGGGTGGACCCCGCCTCTTGCCCAGTGTCAACTGGGATTGGCTCCAGCCCCTTGCGACCCCCAGAATAAGCCGTATAGATAATAGATGGATGGACATTGGTTTGCAGATCCAACCATCCACACTAACCTTCTCCCAAAGGGGATTTGTGGGACTGATAACAACTTAATGCTACTACTGCCCTTGCTACTCAGAGGGCAGTCATTATTCACCAGACCACAAGAGGCTGCCTGTCAGGGAAGCATTTAAACAAATGAGTGATGCTGCCATTTTATTTTTCTATTGAAGACAATGTTTTGCTCTTGCAGCCTCACATGGGTGCTTTCACATCACTTTTACATCACATCACCTTTAAAGTCCAGCTAAAATCACATTTATTCTTCCCTGTTTGTACTTATATTGTCAATGTGATATTTTAATTTACAGTTTTTCTCAGTCACTTTGGTACATTTCTCAGATCAGAATTGAAATTTGCAAATAAGTATGTGCATTTCTCAAAACAATTTGTACAAACAGCACAACACAATGGATTTCCTGCAAAAGCCTGTAACTTGCTCAAAATCTTTAGTTCATCTCTCAAAACTAAGTTTTTATGTCAATGAACATGTCAGTGCCATCAGAATGACAAGTCCTTGTGTCATTGTGTACGGATAAGACAGTCAAATTGCTTAGTCATGTTGTCAATATAACCGTGTACTTTGGAGGGAGGTTCTGATGAAAACTATGGCTACAGTTTCGATGACAATTATTGCAAATTGTAGGTTACACCTTAGTGTATGTGGGAGTTTGATTGCAAGAGACTGGACAAGATTCACATTTACACTTTTACTGTTTGTATTGTAATTTGTTGACAGACCATGTCATACCAATATAGAAAGGAAAACACAACACTGCATAGCACAAAGAAAGAAAAAAAAAAACAAAAG
>NW_018128037.1:1213872-1266876 GCF_001952655.1 Monopterus albus
CTTCGACCAGGCTCAGCCATTGTAAGCCCATGATTGACAACGTGGTCTACAAGTGTGGCTCCTATCTCATCAGGAACACGCATATGTCCTCGGCCTCTTCTGCCTCTTCCTCTGTTTTGCCTCCCAACTCCTCCGCCACGCAGCTTCACTCCTCTTCCTCTTCTTCTCTCTGGCTGTTGACCCTGTCCAATTCCTTGTCGTTCCATTGTGTTGTGCTCCAGCTATATGTATACTTGCCAGTTGATGGTTCATGAGATGCACCTTCGTTAGGGAAAGTCAAGATTCACCTGGGAGCAATTTACCAATTCAGGACAGATTTAGAAAAAAAGTCTAATGGAAATGTATAGAAATACGCTTGTCATATTATGACAACTTGTTCAACCATTTTGCATTTAACGACTTATACGATGAACTAATGACTAGATGTTTTGAGGGGTAAGACTATTGCACAGTGAACTATATAATACATTTTGATCAACATGACATAAACAACTGATAATGTAGGAAACAGCAGAGAATTGTACATAATCATTTGCATGGATGTACCAAAGCATTTGCAACTTCTTCAGACAAATGAGAAACTGCTTTTTTGATGTGCACAAGTGACACAATGATGTGAAGATTGAACAGGTAGTTTTGAGAATTTCAATTCTGATCTGAGAAATGTACCAAAGTGACTGAGAAAAACTGTAATGTTGATAGTTTTCATTGAAAGGAAGAAACACAAGTCTTTTGTATCAGTCATTTTACAGGAGAACAACATAAACAAACTTAAGCTGTACTGTAGCTCACAAATCACAGAGTACAGCCACAGAAGCATCTAAATGGATCCAAGTGACATTTGTACTTCTATTTACAGCACATGTGGTTTAATGTGATGCTGCTGAACAGCTAGAATCTAGTCTGCAGTGAGTGTTTGATGGTTTGTTCAGGAAGTTAAGCTGTGGTACTATGTGTGTTCATGTCTGTCAGGTAAAAGGTTGAGACTGCAGCAGGAAAGTTGAACTGTGTTGTTGTTCAGAGACAGAAGCCCTTTGCTTTGGGCAGCCTGCTGTTTGGATGTTAGGCTGTGTTCACAGACATATGCCCAGTGCAAGGAACTAGTTGGTGGGGATGTGTGGTACAAGTGAGACAATAAAATACAATGCAGGAAGTCCAGCTGGAAAAACTGATTTATGTGTTATAAGCTTATTTGACACCAATGGGCAGTACAGTGTTGTAATGTATCTTATAAAGTTATATATTTGTTTCATTTTTTAATCTCTAATTATTACTAGGTAAACAGCAGAAATACGCCATTCACATTACAAAGTACTCCACCAAGAACTCATGCCGGCATGTACTGATGTGAAAACGTTGAACCAGATCCAACAGTATTTTTCTGTACGATGCTGTACTGTGGTCTGGTCCCTGTGTGAACACGGCCTTAGTCAATGTGAGCATTTGTCTTTGATGAAACAATAGCAATAGTGCTCTATGCTCACTCTCAGAGAGTGCAAGCCTCCACCGAGGCAGCTCAGATTCCCCATAATGCCATTCCACATAAAAGCAATATTCCCACGACCGTCCTAGTATGACTTGTGTGTCTGTCAGTCAGACAGTGCTGGCCTTCGCTACACAAGGTGCAGATCCACAGTAGGGCAGACAGGAGGATGAAGCCTGTGCTTTGGCTGCAGGCTTGGGTGGAGGTGTGGTCTTGTTCATTTGTGCTTTAAAATGTAACCACCATGAAACGGTCAGAAAATACGTTTTAATTTTCTGGTTCACTGCTTTGATTTGCTTGCGCCGCTCCCTCTCTTCATTCACACACTAGCTCACTCGACCACCTCTGCTCGCTCTCTCCATTGATGAAGGAGCTTTGAACACAGGCGGTGAAATGTGGGCACAGATAAAAATCAGCTCTGAGATACGACTTGATCCTACTGACGAGCTGCTGAATAGAACATTAACAGGATTGTGCTGCAGTTGTAGTGAGTGTGCAGGGTTAGCCGCCATGTTGGAACGGGTCTTTTGCCCACCAGGGCTCTGCAACGGTCACATGACTGAAAAATATGAATCAGCCTTATCTCAAAATGTTGAAGAGTCCTTTAAAAATTCCTGGATATGGAAAAGAATCCGGATCAACACCAAAAGCTAATGGATTGTTCTGAGAGCCATACCCTACAAAACATTTCATCAAAAATCCATTCATAACTTTTTGGGTTATTCTGTGAACAAGCAACCAACAAACAAACACCGGTAGAAGCTCAAACTCCTTGGTGGAGGTAATAAAGTGGTTTGACTGGCTTATGGACACAGACAGAGAACTAGTTTTATTCTGACTAATTAATGCAAAGATAAAAAAGCACAGTCATCATAAAATGTCCCCTTTAAATTTCTGATGCAAAGCTCATGTCATAACATTTAAGAGCCAGTGTGTATTCTATAGCAAACACAAAAACATGCAATTTTATTTCAGCTGGACTTTAAGGATTTTAGTGCAGCTCAAATAGAACCGTGGCCCAGTGAAATCTCTGTGTGTAACCTCATCCAGCCTGATCATGGCACAGTGCGACTTAGAGTGAGCTGTTGTTCGAAGCAGGGAAGTCAAATGAAAATGTCTCATCCTCCAGTCAGTCTGAAATGTGGCCAAATGCACTGAAGCACTTATTTATACATTTCTTAGTTATTGCGCAACAGCTTCCAGCCAGCGTGGCTTACCCAATCAGAAGCGAGAGCCGGCATATGTGTGTTTCATAAGAGGTATTTGATCATGGAATGTCCACACACTTGTGCACACACAGAGGCAATAAATACCACTGATTGCTTGCATGATAACAGCCAGGTTGACAGTCTCTTCAGACAAGTGATGAAGGTTAAAGAGCTCTCTGTCTCTCTCCCCCTCCTGTTGGCAGTCGAAAGATTTGCAGGATATATAAAAATTTGCTGTGTGTGAGAGTGAAGTCAGTAGATCAGCAGGTTGTTAAAAGCCTGGCACTGGTACCAGTTTATCGCAGTGGAGACTGATGAGGGGGCGGGTCAGATCTCCAGTCAAGCCCTTGATCAACTGCAGGGATGAGTTATTAATAAACACTTGTTTCCCCAGCTATCTCTCTCTCCTGCTCTGCTTTCTCTCGTCAGCAGAGGATTTACAGTACTGGCCTGACTTTAAGTGATGTCACTGTGGTTACAAGATTTAGATTTATGACATCAAAAATAAAGAGCTGTCATTAGTCATTTAAAGAGTAATTATAAAATGAGTCGTTAGGAGATGAATGAATGATTTAAGATAACGGCCAACTATTCATTTGTATTTCCATGGTGGTTATCATTAGTCTCATTAGTTCCTTCAGGTAAACAAATCATTAATTACTACTGACTCTAATATCTGTTTCCTGACCTTTGTTTATTGCCCTTCATGTCCTGAATGTGCATCTGCTGATCAATTTCAAGTCAATGAGCCATAATGATGAGAAATTTGTGGCCCATGAATTGATGTCTTTAATTGATATAATAATGGTTATCATTGTAAAAATGGAAATGCTTACAAGTCATCATTCAAGTTGAAGGCTCAGAAAGGGTGATAGAATACAAAGGCAAAAAGCATGTAACATTCCAGCCATGGTAGCTGAGCATCTCGCTCCAAAACCATGGGCATTAATCTGCTCCTATAAGAGCATCCACTCTCCTGGTTTCAGATATTTCAGATGCATGAGCATTAGCGAGGTTCAACAGTGATGTTGGGCACATGAGGAATCTGACTCTGATACATCAGCTCTCAATGTGTGTGTACATATCCCCAAGCAATAGGCAAGTAAACAGTAAACCAACATAAGGCTGTCTAATATAATAAAATAAGCAGTATAAACGGGCAGTAAACAATGCAGACAGACAAAGGAATGCTCATTGAGATGAGATAAATAGGAATAAAAACAGAGTACTTAAAACTAGAGACCTGTATGAATCTGTATAATCTATACGAGGTATATTTACAGGTGTTGCACTGAGGGTTATTGTCCAGTCATACTGTCGTTGGTCAAGAATTCATCAAAGTGATGGCCTGGGGGAAGAAACTGTCCCTGTGCCTGGTTGTCTTGGTGCACAGTGACCTGTAACGCCATCCAGAGGGGAGGAGTTCAAACAGATTGTGTCCAGAGTTTGAGCTGTGGCTTTGCACACAAAGAGGCTTCTTACAGCTGTTGGCCTTCACTCTGGTTAGGTTCCCGAACAAGTACAAGTTTTTTTTTTATTGTAACCATTATAACAAAAGTCTCCTAACCTTAAGAAAGTTGTAATTTTGAATTTTATTTTATGTTTTTTGCGCCCAAATGTAGCCAAGCCTTAGCCCTCACTGACAAACAGTTATGAACTGTGAATAGGAGACACTGCGATTACACCACAACTACCTCTATGACAACTGCCACCACTTATAAGAAATAAGAATTTGCAACTCTCTGAACACAAATTTGACAGCTAACTCTCTACCTACACTGAACTAGTGCAACTGTCTGCACTGAAGTACTTGTAAACAAATCAGTTTTCCTACTGACTTTACTCCAAGTGTTATTATAAAACTAAAGCAAAAGGAAACACACTGTATTGAAAATCGCTTCATGTTGTGGACACAATAATCACAACAATTTTCTCAGCATCCTGATGGGAGCGCACGCTGCTGCTACTTCTTGTGATTGCATTTACATTACAAATCTTTGCTTTGTTGTTGCTCATCGCTGTTTCATCCCTTGACTTGTATTATTCATTTAAAAGAGATTTAAATGAATTGTGTGTAACAATTTAACTTGAGTGCGAGTGCCTCTCCTTAAGGTTCATTCCTGGTTTCCCATTAGAACTAAGGTGTTACACACAAGCTCTTTTCACAAATGCTCAGGGTCTCAGCAGTTCAACCACTGCCTTATGGATAGTAAGGGTTTTGGAAGAGGGGATGAAGAAGGATAAAGAAGAGTAGAAAGCATACAGGGGAGGAGAAGAGGTACTGTCAGAGTAGAGAGGAGGAGGAGATGATTCATATGAAGTTGATAGATTGGAAGCTTAAGAGAGAAAGAACACCAGAGAAGAAGAAGAAAATAAATTGGATGGAGAGATAGAGAGGGAGAGAGAGAAATGAGAGGGACAGACAATAGCTGCATGAAATTGGATTGAGAGAGAAACAAAATGAGATAACAAGCTGAGGAAAGGATGCAGAAAAGACAGAGAAATTTGAAGATAAATTGAGAGAGAAAGGGAAGATGTAACCCTGAAAGAAAGATGGAGGGTAGGGGATGACAAAGACAGTGATAGTGAAGATGAAAGATGAAATGAGAGGCAGACAAATAACAAAATGTATCAGATAAAGAAATAAGGGGACCGGTTTAAAACACATGCTGTCTGTGACCTTTAAAAAAACAATAACATAAAGGTCAGACAAAAAGTCAAGGGTTCACTGACATCATAAGGATTTATCGTCTGAGCACAGTGAATGTTTGTAGTAAATTTCATGGCAATCCATCCCAGAGCTGTAGAGAGCTGGACCCGCTGACCTAGCAAATGTAGCTCAAAGCGGAAAAAAAAATGACCAAAAGGGCAAGAACAGAGAAGAAAATCCAAAATCAAAAAGATAAAAAAAATACAGTAAGGCAAACAGAGAGCTACAAATGTGGAGAGACAGGGAGATGTAAGGACTGAATGGAGTGCCAGCATGCTTGGCCAACAAATTATTTGCAGAGCTAGAGATTTCCAGGCTGCCTTGTTGGCCTTCCTACCTGTCTGTCACTCTGTGTGTGTGTGTGTGTGTGTGTGTGTGTGTGTGTGTGTGTGTGTGTGTGTGTGTGTGTGTGTGTGTGTGTGTGTGTGTGTGTGTGTGTGTGTGTGTGTGTGTGTGTGTGTGTGTGTGTGTGTGTGTGTGTGTGTACACTGCTGGGTTATTTTTACCCACCTATTTAGAATCTGCTTGGGGATGCAAAAGCGAAGGAAGTGAGCGCTGTCTCACTCCTCAGTGAGCTCCGCTGCTCCTCTAGCAACCTGTCTGTCCTGCTGTACTACTACTACTGCCTACCATCCTCTCCTCCCATGATGCCTCAGTCCCTCCCCCAATACATGTTGACACCACATGCATTTCAGGCACATTTTTCTTTTCCAGCAATACTTGGTGTCTCTTCATCTTCAGTTGTGTTTTCCTCTTGCAGACTTTTCCATTTGAAGGGTTGTAGAGGCTCGAAGAGGTGAGACAGAAAACCAAACAGTATTGTCATTTCTATCCACAATTAAATCCCAGTTTTCATATAGCAAGAGGAAAAACAATATGTAAATACCATGAGAATCTGAATTTGTTTCCTGTAGAAATCAACTCGAGTGTTTGTGTCTGTGTTGTTGTTCTACAAATGACAGTGGGAAATGGGCTGTAACCACTGAGTGGTAACTTCAGTAATAAAGGGAAATACTTTTAATACAGCACCTTTATTTCACAAATATACATTATATTTTATGTTGGCATGTTATTCACCTTCGGTATAAAAGAATTTCTGTCTTGTAAGTCTGTTTCCAAGTCATGCTATAAACCAGTTTTTCAAAGGTTTTCTTGGTTTTCTATAGATTTTTTGACAGACATCATGCTCTACTAGCCTCCCGATCCTCCATTTTTTACATCAATATTTGTCTTCAGGTTAAAAGCATATGCCTGGTGACCTGCTGCGGTCCTTTGACTGATGCCATCACTGACATCAGTGTCACATCAGAGCTGAGCAGTGACAGGTGAAGGTAGAGATGCTTCACACACAACACTCCCAGGAGAACAGTTCAGTTCACAGTTTCTTCTAAAAGTGTCATTTAGTTGTTGATTCTGCTGTGTCTTTGTGTTGAGTTCCTCAAATGAAGATTGCTACTCTATAAGCAAAAGTACAAGCATTACTGAAACACCCTCTGCCTTAGTTATACACAAACAGCTCAGCGTGATCAAAGAACCTCCTGTGTTGAAGTTTTATGTATTTCACTTGTAAATAAATTATTACTCTCTGTATGTGCACTGTTTTCTAAAGAGGTCGTAGTGTTCACACTTTCTAGAAATCCTCGTAAGTCTTAACTGGAAAGGAGAGAAAGATGTAAACACCTGTGCACGTCCTAGAAGTGCTGGCAATTAGTTTTCTCATTTTAATATTTCTCATCTCCACAAAAACAACTGCCAGGGTTTTTCTTAAAAGTGTAGCTAAAGACTTTGTAGCAGTTCAACCAAATTACACAGAACTGTTTTTGTTTTAACTGTTCATCTTAAGAACATCATGCTGACAGCTTTTGAGACATTCTGAAGAGCGCCAGCTAAACTCTGTTCACCTCCGTTATATTTGGGTAGTGGCAGAACTCCAAACAGGCTTTGACTGAGTGATGATCATATTGTTTTCATTCCATTTGAATGATTATCATTGGTGATTTTTGAAGATGCATATATGGTTGCCAGTGGCTTTTCAGTGTGGTCAGCAGCTGAGCACACTTGGTGCACACTCTTTTTTTTTTGCTGTATATTTAATTATAACCTCTAGAGTCCCTGCGTCCTCATATGCATTCTTCCTGGCAGATCCTCTCACGCTCCAGTTCAGAAAGTATGTAGCAGCAAATCATTACATTTTAGACCCATCAGTCTACATTCAATCACCTATAATGACAAATTGAAAATGTTTTTAGAATTTTCTGAAAATGTATTTAAAATCAAAAATTGAAATCTCACCTTTACAAAATATTTACAGAAGCTCTATGGTAAGTAAGTCTGTGCAGCATGTGTCCCATTCTTCCTGGCAGATCCTCTCACGCTCTGTCTGACTGGATGAGCATTTTTAAAAATTCATCATGTGAAATTTGTTTGTGCTTTTGATGTCTGAGAAATTTAATTCATTTTTTTTTTCAGAAAGTATGTAGCAGCAAAGATTCCACTTGTGTGGAATCTAGTTTTGCCATTAAATATCTCCAGGAAATCTTCCAAAAGAACTGGAGCTTCAGGAATGATAAATGAACCTGGGGCACAGGTTTACAACCTGTCTCTCTCTGTTTCTGGCTCACAGGTACATCCATGCCCTGTACCTGGGCGCCCAGAGCCGCTGGCACAGTACCGGGCAACGCCGCCACTTCCACTGGCGGCTGTTTGAGAGCGCTGACATCACAATGCTCCGTCTCCTGGAGGCCTTCTTGAAGTCGGCACCGCAGCTGGTCCTGCAGCTGAGCATCATGATCCACGGAAACGCAGTCCTCCCACTGCAAGGTGAGAAAGATGCTGTTCTCCTTTCCTGAGAAAAAACGTTTATAAAGTTTATATTGACAAATTGCTTAATTTCTCACCGGAATTGATGAAACTGAAAGGGAAAGTTGTGTTTTATGTTTGTAGTTTTGCCCTTCCTTTCTATTGGTTTTACAGTGTATATGTGTACTGTACTGTGTATATGTGTCCTTATATCAGCATTTTACTGCTGTAGCTGGTCGAGGTGGAGCTGGTTTTTACTACTTTGTTAATAGATAGCAAGTTTAGGTCAGTTTTTCCCAATTTAGGGATTGGGCCCCTCCAATTGGTCACAAGATAAATGTGAAGGGTCAGGGAATGACTGGTGGGAGAGGAAAGAAGAAGAAAAAGTTCAGATCTGTTTTCAGTTTTTCAACTTTTCTCTAGAGTTTGGTTAAATATTGGATCTTTATTTAAAATAAGTTATTTAAAAACAAAAAGCAAGTCCCCAAAATGAAAATCATTACATTTTAGAACAATGAGGTTAAGGTGAGGCAAGTAGTGGTTATAGTAAAGGTTAGGGTCAGTCTACAGGAAGTACATGTAAGTTTCGGTAATGTCCCCTGAAGTGATGGAAACACAATGTGTGTGTGTGTGTGTTGAGCGCAGACATCAGTAGGGGAGTCTATGCTTTATTCATACATCTCTAACAAGAAGCTGATTGGCCTTTGATGAATAAAACAAAACATTCTC
Source organism: Monopterus albus (assembly GCF_001952655.1). Lineage (NCBI taxonomy): Eukaryota > Metazoa > Chordata > Actinopteri > Synbranchiformes > Synbranchidae > Monopterus > Monopterus albus. Next base: position 1,222,802 of record NW_018128037.1, read on the forward strand.
ACTCTCTCAATCCTCACTCTCTCAATCTCCCTCTCTTCATCTGACTCGGATTCACACACGTTTGTGTGTGAATCGAATCGAATCGAATTGAACACACACTCATTGTTTACACACACCTGGCAGCATAGAAATCAAATGTCACACACATATTTAAGTTGCATGAAACACACATTCATGGATCAAACATATAAAACCTACAGAAATACGTACACACAACACACATGTGAGCAGTAGAACAGCTCACACTCATTTTAATGCCTTAAAATATACTGACATGTAACACACACCAGACACAGTTTCTAACCTTATCTAAGCCTGAAATCTCAAACCAGAGTGAAGAAGTGAGGATGGATGGATGTCCTCATTTACCAATAATGCCCTCACTCTTGATGCCTACAACTAAAGTGGCCCCCATAAAGATACGTGCTAGATCTTGCACACAAAATTCAATTTTAGTGACTATTTTAGTGTCTGTTAATAAGCATTCATGACTGTGCACATTCTCCCACACAGCCTAGAGTATATTACATTAGAGCTGCTAAGGCTCATTGATTATTCCATAACTCAATCAATTGTATGAATCATCTATCAGTGCTGCCAATTAATCATTCAAATCATCTGCTAGATACAAATCCCACAAACATTAGCTAGTTCCAGTTTCTCAAATGTTGGGATTTGCTGAGCTTTCCAAGCATAACAAACTACATCTGTCACCCTCTTTGCTTAATCCTCTTTGTTTTGGCTCCAGTTCTCATGTACCTTCTTTGGTTTGTTTCCTCTAGGAAACATGTCCTATCCTTGATCTGACTTATAAACTATTATGTCAGCACAAGGTGGTTCAGTGGGATTATTGGCTGCAGCCAAAGTATCAATATTACTGATAGGAAGTAGTGTTTTGAGTATAGAGTGGATATCCAGGTAGATCACATCCTTGGCACATAAACGCTCTCTGTAGTGCTGCATTATTTGCATCTGTGCAGTTGTTGTGTGCACGTGAACAGTGATCACCTCTTTAGTTCAGAGAACTCACATTATGAACTTGAAGTGAATTTATTGTGTTTAAACATGCATGTGATTAAAGTCATTAACAGAGACTAGTAAACAGTAATGCTCCGTATCTGGCAAACTATTTGGTAGTAATTAAAATATATTTAGAAGTAGCCTATTAATAAGGCAGTCACAGTATAAATCACACCACATTTCTCTCCCTTACATCACAGTACATTGGCTGCTTATAATAATAAAAAGTATTGATATTAGTGATTCTGGTCCTGGTTTTACTTGGTACTGGATGGAAACCACACTTTGTAGCACTGACTAACCATAATTCATGTCGTATTCCAATTCCAAAGTCACCAATTTTTATGAAAGGGAATCACTATATCAGAGGTTTTAGGACATTTTAAGTATTAAAACATCCAGAGAAACTTCTCCAACCTTTTCTACAGTGTAATAAGGGTCTAACATCTGGGGGTTCGATGACATCAATAGAATGACATAGTAGGGGTCTGTTAAGCTGTATTTTGACACTTATTGAACGCTCATGAACAAACTGATCATAAAGATGAACAACAGAGAAGTGGATTATGCTGCTTTAAGGAAATGCCAAATATTCTTAGTGTGTAAAATGCTGCACTCACATGTAGCAAAGCTACAGTACAGCACATGACTGCAGCAGGTTACCCTCAAGAGGACTGTCTCTATACTTGTCACTGCTGAAATCAGGTGCAAATGCTTAAATTCAAGTTGATTCAATATGAATACATGAATATTTCCCTCAGTGTAAATGATTTTGCTTCAATAATAAGATGGAAAAATCTGATTCAGCGTCACCTTTCTAAGCTCTGGCATGAAAAAAGTTCAAACTTGAAATCATAATATACAAACATTCTGCATCCAGTGTTATCCAGCATCACTCCCAGCAGCAAAGACAAGTATTACATACTGTATAAAGGATTTAATGCTATCATTTGGTCTGAATAAAGACAAATAGCCTCACTTGGATTTGGCCATGCAATTAACAGGATGAAGCCCTGTTTAAGGGAACTGCCCAGAGCTTAACTGGTGACAAAGTACTTTTGTTTTCAACTTTAGCCCATGTAAATTTTATAATACAGTCAGTGCACCTAAAAACTGAAACTGAGTCATTTTCAAAGTAGAATTTTTTTTCAGTACCAGTAATTATACTTTTGTAATTTACTAAGTTAAGCATCTGTAGTGAGTTAAGATGCACAGCCAGAGACAATGTAGACTGCTCATCCAGGGGGCGGCTGTGGCTCAGGAGGTAGAGTGGGTCGTCTCCTAACTGATTTCGATTCTCGGCTTGTCCATTCCACATATCAAAGTGTCCCTGGGCAAGACACTGAATCCTGTTCAGGTGACATCACCAGTGTATGAATTTGGGAGTGCGAATGGGTGAATGGCCAAATAGTGTGAACGCTCTTTGAGTGTACTGCAATGCACAGAAAAGCTCTCTACAAGTATAAGACCATTTACTATCCACCCAACTGGGTGCTGAAGGGAAGCAGGACTCTCTAGTATCACAAATTTATAAAACTGTGGGTGACTCTGGTTCAGTGGGTAGCGCAGTCGTTTCCCAACCAGAGGATTGGAGGTTCGAATCTCGGTGCCTGCTATCAAAGTGTCCTTGGGCAAGACACTGAACCCCTAAGTTGCCCCCAATGATTAGAGCCATCAGTTGAGTTGACGTCGCAGATGGCTGCCTCGGTTCTGTGCCGGAAACAAATTCCTTGTGTGTAACATACTTGGCCAAATAAAGGTGATTATTATTATCCTAACTCCAAAGCCTACCGTGGATGTCCAGGTATGAAACCTTTATTAAATGGTTCACGTAATCGTGAGCAATGTGTTCCTCATCACTGCTTTGTCGGGCTCACTCATGTCATCATCTGTGATAGGTGCGTGTTTTAAAGGGTGTCTTGACTCAATGGCCATTGGTCAGTGCTAGTCACATGATAGACATCATTTCATCATTTTGAATACACGAGATAATACAAAACATCACATAATAATCAATATTATACAAAAGAAGATCTAAAATATGTACAAACACTTTGTGTTACTCAGTGGAAAATATATAGAAAAGATAAATGAATCAACCAAAAGTTAATACCTTACCAATATCAAATATCTGTAAGTTTCTACATATACTCAGTTTCTCCATGATCTCGTCATAAACAACATCCAAAGGATCAAAATGACATTGGAATGAAATATCGGCACAGGCTCACATTTTACTGCCTTCTCCGTGTGCTTCATGGCTAATTTGAGACAAGACTGCATGATTAATACACATGAATGTTTAATGTGTTAAACTGTGCCCTGGGAGTGCACAGTGGGCCTCCCTGTTACGTGCACAGGCTAATGATCACTGACTTCAGTAGAAACTGGTTCAGGTTCATTTGAATGAGTAAGGAGCGAACACATACATTATTCAGTGTGTTTGACTGGTAATGTTACAACTAGAGGTGGTTTTCAGCGTTAATCACCAGTAAGTGTTTAAAGGGGTTATATTAGCAGTTTGGCATCAGCTAATTATTTATTTAATATTTACATTACATTACATTGGTTGTATTGAAAGAAAAAACCTATTTTTCCACTCTGTGATTTTCGTCATGCTAGCGCAATTGGTCTAGTATCAGATTATCTCCAAATTAGTACTGGTCATTAAATTTGATACATACATTCATTGTACTTACTGTATATACTGTATATACATAAATGTAATTTCTTGGAGAGTCGAATGAGCAGTATGTACTGATGAGGATGTAGAGTTCAAACACAATATAAACAGTACAACCTGTCAGTGTTCTTTGATAACCTAAATTTGTAAAAATCGCACTTATTCTAAACTGACTAGCAACTTAATAGCTGTTTCGAAGCTTTCACTTTTGTCTTCTTCAGTGAACTCTGGTCGATTTTTATGGTTGTCAGACTGCAAGATGCACTTAAAAGCTCCAGTAAAAAGGACCTTGGATTAAGATTGAGAATGGTGTTTCTGTGCTGAAGTTCCTTATCAGCTAATATACAGTATGTAAATACAGTATTTAACAAAACTCAGTAAAGACTTGTGAATCAGCAATCAATATGTTCAATGATTCAGATTGTACCATCTAATAATAACTATTATTTTTAAGATGATGTGTAGGTATTTGATCTTATGTACAATTAAAAACAAACTGGTTAGCTAGACTGCAAGGAAAATACTGGCCCCAAAGAAACTCAAAGTAACAGAGATTTGTACAGCTGTGATTTCCAGTTAAGGCTAAGTGCATGAACAAGGTTAAAAAAACTGTGAGCACCACAGCTTTCTCAGTTTTTGCCTGTGGTTGTGTCTGATGCAACATGGCTCCACATGGTCAGGAATTACCTGAACTAGAAACAAGGCTGTAGGACTTGATATGCAACACAGCTACAGCGATGATATACAGTATATATGAAAAGCAGCCCTCCTGGAAAAACAACAAGGCAGCCGCTGAACTAAACAGCAATATACATCACTTATCCCAATGTTTGAATATGACCCATGGGAGCCTTTCAATGACAGGCTTACCAGTCCTTTTTCATCATGGAAACAAGCATAAACACAATTATGGAACAAAAACTACTTAGATTTAGGAAAAGTTCATCTGTTTGGGTTAAAAGAACCGTTGTTGCCATGATTTAAATAATTTATGTAGTTGAATGGTCATGGAGGAAAAAAAACAATGGGAAAGTCCTGTGTTTTGTTTTCTGATGCATCCACCCACAGCAGCCTCCTCCTAATTTGGATTTTGTTCATTATGGTTTACTCTCTAGAGATCGCCTAACTCTAACATGTTTCTGTTGATTATAATAACCTGCTGGCAAAAATGGCTTTTTTTAAATACAGGAGGACAGTGTGGCAAAGAATGAAGCCACACACAAATTCACTATTTACACAACCTTGTGATGAAAAACACATGGGTAAAAACATCCGATTTGACACTAGGAATATCTGTGGAAACTGCTGTCTGTGTGTGGTCACACAGTTTGAAGGAAAGTGCATGAAGTCAGCCTCTATACAGGCATCCAAGGAGAAAATCACTGCTCACAAAACAGCACCAAGATTAAACTAAGACCATGAAAGGAAGCCGGGCGAGTATTGACAGCATATTGTTTGGTCAGATGAAACCAAAATACTGTACATGAGTTTAGATCAGGTAGAGGACAGGTAGAGTGGACCTGGCCAGAACTACCACAGCGACTGTCCCACCTCCATACGGGACTGCATGAGCACAAAAGGCGTAGGGGAGATGACATTTACAGATAGCACTGCAGACATCCCACCATTCCTGGATGTTTTGGGAGTTTTCCTCATATTGATAGCAGCTTCTTGACACCTGCAATTGATATACAATATTAGAAAGTCAACTATTTTTTGAGAACAAGTTGGACTGTTTGCTCAGTAGAATCCAATCTGCCATTAGAAATAAAAGTGGACTAACAAAGTAAGAATAAATAAATAAAACTAAAGAATGGAATCTCACAAATGAAGAGTGTCTTGATTTTTGTTGCAGTCAGCCCTAAGTATTGATATTTTTTATTAATTACCCAAACACATGTTTTTAAAATTATTTGGCTTAATTTTTTTTTTAGCTTTGGCTTAAAGAAAAAGATGATAATAAATGTACAGGATTTGTAATTGCATACTGTTATAGAGATATTGACCAGGAGTGAACCCAGTATTGTTGTATCAATCACTGGTGTGTGTTTAGAGCTGATAAAATGACTCCACATTGGGAACATCTGGGCACAATGATTATATGAAGGTATAACAGATAATGTGACAGGAAACTATGTACTGGTGTTTAAAATGTCAGCCGTTGTGGATGTGTGCCTTTCTTTTTGTGCCTCTTCCTTTCTTCTTATTTATCTTCAACTTATTTATGTCTCTTTCTCACTCTCTCTCTACGTGTCCTCACATGTATCTTCAGGTCTCTCGGCCTCAGCCTCCCTCGTCTCTCTGGCCTGGATGATTGCCTCCTACCAGAAGGTTCTTCGGGACTCCCGCGATGACAAGCTGCCCATGTCCTACAAGGCCGTGATTGCCCAGATGCTGTGGCACTTTTTCACCATAGGGGCGAGGACCGTGGCCTTCGCCCTCTTCGCCTCTGTCTTCCAGCTCTACTTTGGCATATTCATCGTCAGTCATTGGTGCGCCATAAGTGACCTGATGCAAAGAGTTTGGGTTCACAATAGGGAGCTTACCTTTAGAAACAAATGAACTAGATAATAACGTGTTTTATTAATTTTCTGAAGAAAACTCCGGGTGCTCTCCATAAATTCTAAAACCAGCTGTGTTTTTTATTAAATGTGTAGAATTATTATCCCACTGTCCTGCTGCATTGACATCTAATAAATAGTATATTAGTCATCTTGTACTTCAACAGTAGGCTCACCCACACAAATAGAGTAAAAATTATTCAATCTGTTTCCAAAAATTAAGGCCTTTAGAAAGTCATAATGTATTTCCTCCACAATACTGTACAGTATATCCTCTTTTATTATAAGCCTTTTAATCAGCTCATCCTCACTCATTCACTGTATTACATCACAGTGTGGTTAAAACCAAGAGATTCTTGAGCACTTTACTGGTTCTTTCCCCCAAGGAGGGACACTTAGTAGTGGTTAATTTACAGATTCTCATCCCCTTCACTGAGATCATTTATAGCTTTATTAAATTGATGCTGATAAAACGTGGTCTTCTGTGAGCAGAGATTGAATATCAGTGTCTTTGTGTCATGATTTGGCTTTGACTTTCAGCTCATTGTTTAGTTGTCCAACCTGCTGTCTTTGCGTTACTTTGTGGCCATAGCAGGCAGTTGTTTTCAGAAAAAAAGCCCACTATACGCTCCCTGGTCAGCATCAAACAGGAAACAAAGTTATCTGGTGAGCATAGTGGAGTATTTAACAGCTATTGAAACTCAAACTACTGTATAAAAGAGCATAAATATTGGACTTACATTCACCAGGTGTCTAGAAGCAGGAGTCCAAAAGAATAATCATTTTGACCCTTAAATGCTTGTGTAAATAAGTAACTATTTGGTAACAAGTTTGCCATATCAAATAAGTCATTTATTCACAACTGGCATATGATACATTTTATTTAATTAAAATTATAATGATAATCACTTTTATTGGCCAAGTATGTCACACACACAAGGAATTTGTCCCCAGTACAAAACCAAGGAAGCCCCACTGTCCGTTACAGACAACCATTCTACCTCCTGAACCACAGGAGCCACATCTATTAAGAAATGGCCATGCAATAAAGGAGAGGGAATTCCACAGCCTTGGAGCTCTGACAGCCTGGCCACTTTTAGTGGCAAGTTGAGGTAGGAAAAGTAAAAAAAAAAAGAAGGTAAACTGTAGTATGAAGTCACAGATGACTTTGTGCTATGTCATATACAGTATGTCATATACAGTATTCCCCCATATTATTAGTAGGCATCCGTCCATCTCGGGAGATGACTTTGTGCTATGTCATATACAATATTTCCCCATATTAAGATAGTTCATTTAAGCTATGTGCTTTATTTAGCCTCTCTAGGTGGTTAGGTAGAGTGCTGGTTAAAGGTTCAGTAACATCACATAGCTTCAACATTGTTGGATGCATAAATGTGGTATTTAAATTTTGTTGCTACCAGCCAATCAGATTATATCTTGTGTGCAGTTATTTTGTTTATAGGATATGCTATAGGGCAGCATATTTCCTATGTACCACTGAACATTTTGGCCCAATAGTATTAAGTATAAGGATTCATCGACATTGTGAATACGCTCCACAAATAGGATAACAGTCTGAGGAGTAGTCCAGTTAACTTCCTAGAGTCAGAACCTAAGTTTTTTTTTTTTTTTTTTTTATTTTACCAATAACACTGTTCTTACACAAAAATGCATCACCAGGACTCCTGAAGCTTCCTGAATGATATACTGTATCTTCAAGGCTACACGTAAAGCCCAGGTGGCTCTGGGACAAATACCTGTGACCTGGACAAATGACAGTTCCTCTATTCCCTATTACTCACTGGCAACATTTTCTGTTCCTCATTTTTTATCTTAATATTATCATAGAAAATGCTCAGTCATTATTGTCATCCATCAAGTTACCATTTTTTTCTTACCATACCAATCACAGTGTTTACATAAATAGTTATATTGTTACCAGTAGTATTGTTAATTGTTTTTCAGGTGTGTTATGACTTTCTGGATCATTCAAGGTGAGACTGACTTCTGCATGTCCAAGTGGGAGGAGATCATCTACAACATGGTTGTGGGCATTATCTACATCTTCTGCTGGTTCAATGTGAAGGAAGGCCCCAGCCGCTTCCGCATGACTGTCTACTACTCTGTAACACTGGCTGAGAATGTGGCACTGACCGCTGCCTGGTACACATACCGTGGCCCGCACACCTCCGACTCCTACGCTCTGGTGGTGGTGTGCCTGGTGGCCTGCAGCTTTGCCCTGGGAACCTTCTTCATGTTGGTCTACTACTGCTGGCTGCATCCTGACGGGCCTGTTTTGGGTTCACAGTGGGGAGGATGTGTGGATGATGGCATGGTGGGGACAGGAGGGGTCGCGGGAGTGATAGATGCTTGCCTTACACCATCCCAAGGGTCCCAAACAGACATGGTCATTACGAGTCCTCCGAGGACTCTCCCCAGGACTAAAGACACGGGGGAACCAGTACCTGGAGACAGGGACAGAGAGAGAGACAGGGACAGCTGCCTGCCTGTCTTTCAGGTACGTCCCTCACCTTCCTCTTCTCCTGCACTCCTTCACCGGACCTCCTCATCGACACGGGGACAGGAGGGCCCTGTGATCCGGATTGATCTCCCGAGAAAGCGTTATCCAGCCTGGGATGCACACTTCATTGATCGGCGCCTGCGAAAAACCATCCTGCTTCTGGAGACCACATCAGCTGTCAGCCCACGGATACAGTACAGGAGTAGCATGATGGGCAGCAAGGAGGTGTTGGAATATGAGACAACTGTTTAAGTCAACAGGGGCCTCTTGCCTCTCTTTGAACTTTAAAATGCAATCTGGGACCCAGGCTTGGCCAGAGATCAGTTCACATCCCAGGACTACCAATGCCATAAGAAGCATGAAAATAGACAGACTGTCAGTCAACCCTTTTAAAAAAAAAGGTTGTCAAAACTTAATTAAAATGTGAAGTGCAATCTAGGACCAAGGCTCTCCCCTTTAGGACAAGGTCCGGGAGTAAGTAGCACGAGGGTGGGAAGGCAATCGAGTAACAATGAACTGGGATAATTGTCATCCTTTCTAAAAGCTTGGAGACGAGAAATTTAATTTCTCATCCTACAACCAAGGAGTTTCATCATTGTTTCATCTTGCACGCTCAGTACAAGAAGTAAATGGATTTAGGGACAATAAAGTTGCAGAGTTTGAAATAACTCCATAAAAGTCCATAAAAACCCGAGCCTCAAACCCCAGAGATTCACTGGAACTACCAGATAACGTTTAGAGACTGGTTGCTGAAGTTTGGATGGGACATGCCAACATTTTGGTTTGGTAGCAAATTAGACACTAACACATGCCCAAACATCTGTATTAAAACCGGGCTAAGCTGAAAAGTGATCTCTTGATTTTTTTAAAAAGAGGTTTATCTTACCTGTAATATAATAGATTTGATATTTTGTTTAGACAGCACATAAATAAATCTCAGTGTGATAGGAGAATATAATTACAGCATAAAATATGTTAAAAACATGAATGTAAATGACTATGGCTCACTTTTCAATCAACCTTTCTTTAGTTTTAACAATACCACTACACTACATTTTTTTACCCCCAATTGATTTGGTAAAATACCCATTGAGTTCGAACAGTATACATTCAGAAAAGTAAGGATTTGTATGTTTTAGCAAAAACTGAGAGATAATCAGTTCTACACTTGTCCCGACATGCTTCCAAAAGGTTGCATGTCCCTCCTCACAACATTTGGTAACCATCCTCTAAGCATTCTGTCTATAGTCTCGAATACTGGGTTCCAGTCTCATGAGATCACAAGAATTCATCCAATGCAGGCTTAGAACTCAGTCTAGATCCAGATGGTTTATGAAATATAGGCCTGAGATAAGTCATCCATCCATAAATGTTACAAAAGCAGCCATAGCAAAGGTCCTATTGTTTACATTCCAACTGCACTCTCACCCCCAAACTGATGTTTGAACTTGTTTGCAAAAATCAATCAGGACTGGTTTTAAGGATGTAAAGTGGATGACTTCTGCAGTGGCTACCACCATATGGCATGCTATACACCATAATTAGGGTTGGAATGTACAGATGATTAAATACAGATGTCAGATATAAGCTATTATAATAAGCTGTAGTTAGGTAATGAGTGACTTTTTGGTGAAGAAGTTCCATTTACTCATAAGAGTCTAAATGTCATCCAGAGTTGTCCACTTTTCTTAAGATACATAACATGTAAGGGTATGAAGGGAATCATGAGCAACCTCATTATGCTATGAAAACATTTTTTGGTGTTTGGCTTTTAGGAAGAACAGTAGCTAAAAAAATCATCTTGTAATCACATCAACAGACCCCAAAGATTTCTGGAAGGGTATTTTGAACATATGTATAAGTGTTTAATACAATAAACAAACATATGCTCAAAGAACACTGCGGAGATGCTGAGTACCATGACATTTTTGCAAGATAGCTTGTTAGCAATAGCTGTTTATTTCTTGTTACATACTGTATAGGATGTTGACAAGATATTTGAATTTTTTGCGAGGTGTTATTGTTTACAAAATGAAACCATGTACAGCGCAGTACTTTGAGTCAAAGTAGTACATAGTAGATTCAGGCTTGGACAGATAAGATAAACCTGATCATCAATAGACTGGCAAAACAAACAAAGGTATGAAGAACTGATGATGAATTTTCTTTGCTTCTAGGAGCAAGTTAGAGCAAGCAAGGAGCTCTAACTTGAATACATTTAGTGGAGCAGATCAGTAATTAGCTTCAGTGGTTGAAGTTTAAACATGGCAGCTCCCAGGTGTAACTGAGCATTACTATCAATTGAAAGCAGATGGATGCTACAAAAGTCAAGCATGGTCAGCAACTAAACCTGAAGGAAGAACAGTTAAAGAGCCCCTGACATGCTCATTTCCAGCCATCTAATGTTTAATCTTGGGTACCGCTAGATTAGCTTTGTACCCATCATAACTCCAGACAGTCTGTAATTACTGTATTTCAGAAGGATAAAACCTGATAGCACAAGGAGAGCCTCCTCCCAAAAATGACAGGATAGTTCATGAAAGTAGACAAATCCCGTTGCTGGTCAGAAAGCTCCGACAATGAATAAACAAAAAACTTATGACAGTACCTCAAATCCTACCTGACATGTTTGAGCCAGAATATGAAAGTGGACAGCACAACGAACCATAGCAGCACTAATTAATTTGAATTTCTCCTCCATAGATGGGTAAACAACTGTATATGTACTGATGAAAAGACATTTGTAACATTCTAAACAAAGCGGTGATCGCTGCATATTCCTCTACAAATCCCTCACGTTAGTAAAATTAATTCCAACAGGTAGCCTTGCAATGACAGCAACAACAGTAACAGCATGGATCATTGGAATCCTCTCACCAACCCGTAAAATAACGCATGCGGCAGACACACTGGCCTCAAGCAGTCAAAACAAACAGGTACTTTGTTCCGAGGGAATCCAGCATTGATGAGCTGATCAGTCACCACAAGGGGTTTCACTGACCGGCTGCTTGTAGGTTAGACCCAGTCAGATAAGACAGCGAGTCCCTGTAAAGGAAAATTCCTGGACATCCAATAACCTCAGGCCCTGTATTTGTTCCACATCACTGGATGTCAGGCAAGCTCTCCTCAACGCATACAGTCAGGAGAACATGACCATTCAAGGAAATCTGTAAACTATTGTGTAAGACTTTACATAGTTGGAAAAAAACTCTTGCTAGCAAGAGTCTGAGACTTGTATAAACCAAGCTGCTTCTGCACAGAAGTACAGCAACATAGGTACTCTGCATTTTTTTTGAGCTTTCAGTCATGTTTAAGATGATAATTCATTGTAACCTTGTAGATAAGTCAGAAAACGTGCCATGGGCTCATTAAAAAACAATATAAACTAGCATCACAGCTAACGTCTGTCCTCTCTAATATTATTCAACAAATCTGTCTTCAGCAGCCTCTCTTTAAAGTTCTTTTCAAAGACATTTGTTTCCTTTAAAAGTCTTTAGGGTTAGACTGTGCATTTAAGGCGGTTTGATTTGTTGCATAAATAAATAAATATAACATTCGCTGTGACCCTGATGCATCTCAAAAAGCATGTTTATCTGTTTGATGATAAATGCTCCTGGTTCTTGATATAAGTTAACTGGTTTTTAGTAGCTGTTATAGCTAGATTTTTAGGTTACAAGCATTTAGAAGAAGCCAGTGTTCAGGGGGTCACAATTCAGTGTTGACTGTCACAAGCACAAAAATCTAATTATGGCACATTACTAAACTCCTGTGAAATGGCTATGAATTCATAATTATTTAGATTCCCATTGTTCAACAAACTGTTGAACCTGTTCCGCTCTACACCCTTGTGGGCAGGGTGACAAAATACTGTAGATTAGAGCAGTGTGCATTTTGCCTTTTTGCATAGTAAAGTTAACAATTCAAACTGTTCTCTCCTGCTGCTATCTGGGGCTGACCAAAATGCATTTGTTGTTGCAGTATCAGACCAGTTTTAATGATCACTTTTATGCTGATGATGCATGTATATATTCTGAAGTGTTGAAGCGGTTCGAGGGAATATAGTTTTGTTGTGTACCTTAGGTCAGTGGGAGCAAGTCACCAAGATCAACTCAGCAATGTGTTGATGTAGATTAGACCTATGATGTGAGCAGCACTTTTCACACATTTGCCTATTTGTTTTCTGTCTACCTGGATGATTAAAAATATTTCCACTAGGGCACATAAATAAGGGCAGAATCACTCCCGAGCTGAGACCTGAATATCTTCCTCGGGAACAGATATTTATATATATCAGTGAAATTTCTGACCTGATGGTGATGCTAGAGAGGTAAGTGGTCAACAAATGTCATTAGGAGCCACTTTTTCAGGTTCATATTAATCACCACAACTTTCATGACCTTGAGGACAGGAGTCAGGGTAACTTGCCCTGCAGCCTAGATCAAAATCTTTGCTGACATTTTTCAGCGGTTAATGTTCAGCTCAAGATTCAAAAGGTGGCCGACACATCATTTAAATGTGAGTAATTGCAGACATGTTCCATTAGTTTGCTTTTGAGACTTTCCACTGTTGTGGTCATCTGAGCTGAGTCTGCTGCTGACCTTACAGTACTTCACTGGACACAATATTTATGTGTCTATTTGCATCTTGGGGATGTGTTGCATCAGTTTCTGAAAACATGAGCAATGAACACTGAAGAATGGTGGGATACATGTGTACTCATATGCATTTTAAAAACAAGAATATACATACACACTCTGACCCTAACAATGTTTGTAACTGTATGTGTTTCCTTAATGGGGGAAATGTGTCATTTTAACTCTGGTGGGTGTTGCAGAAAAATCAAAAATCAGGAATACAAATAAAAAAGTAATATTGGTATTAATACAGTTCAATAATGCGGACAGTGTTGTGTCCTACCTGAACTTGTTGATGTTAGTACAGTGATGACAGTCAAGATGATGTTAATGGTGCTGCAAACAACGACTCTTTGTCAAACATGATCATGTCATGTCAAACATGATAGGCTAATGTACAGATAATACATATGTAAACCACCCAGTCATGGGCCAAGGGTGAGGCTTCGCCTTCTTTGATTGGGTAGTGCATCAGTCCTTTGTTGTTGAGGTAACAAAACAGTTAAAAGTGGTGCATTGATTATATATCGACTTGAACAAAAACGTTATAAAGTAAAGTGAGTTAAAAACTCAAATCATCTTTTATTAATTGATGCAAGTATTTATGTTTATTTATTTTTGTATTTGTTTTATATCTATTTATCTATTGTTTACTCACTCGGTGGCCATGTCTTTGATATGACTCTTATATAAGATGTAAAAACTGAAAATAGATTTTTTTTTTTTTACTCATTCTATATATCTGTATATACCAGAGTGGCACTATACTAGAATGTGTGTGTACGAGTATGTCTGCTTTGGTTCGTATGTATGTATTGTATGTACAGTATGTATGTAAGGATGCGCTCTTTTTTTATAATGCTGCTTAAACATCCTCTGAGTGAATGAGCAGAAAAATAAACCAGTTGTGAAAATATCTATGACAATGTTAAAAAAAGAACTCAACAAGCTGTGCTGATAACTGTAGATGGGAACAATACTGTAGTAAACATGGCTGAACAGCCATCGAAATAAACTCCTTTTATGTGTCTGTGTCTTCTTTGATGTTTTGAGAGATACAAAGTAACTAAGTATATGAACTGTTATATTAAGTACAATTTTTGATGTACTTGTTCATTAGTTCTTATTTGTAATGTGACAGCTGTAGTTCCTGCTTACTCTGCAGATTGCATTCATACATATTAACCTATGATAAACTCAAATCACATGATGATGGGAGTGGATGATGGCTATATAAAGCCCCAGGGCCTCATTTATCAACTGCATATGTAGTTTTGTTTCTGAGCAATGTGTGCATTCATTTCTGATCACAAAATCAGATGTATCATTTTCTACTGGTGATTTAAAATGTGTGTATATTCACACTCCTACTAACCAGGCTTACAACAACCCCCAGGGGTATTTAAGACACAATTTCCTGACCTGACCTTCACCTTGTTGTCAATTCCAGTCCACAACAACCCTACACATGTAGGAGAGTTGTAGTTGTCATTATTTAGCTGTCAGTATTTGTGCCAGAAGCTTTTAGACCAGAGTTTATTTCTATTATGTATGTCCAGAGCAGGTTCAAGAGAAAACTTGGAGTTGGGCCTATTTTTTTATTCACAGTCATTTAAAAGGAGCATGAAGTCCAGTAGTGCAGCTCCTGAGTAGTTCTGGTGCATTGAAATGTTTTAAATTTATTTTTGTAGTAATGATAGTTTTGTCCTGGGCTGTGATCACTGATGTCCAGAGTAAGAACACCAGAAGCACAGTACTTGTAAGGTGTGTGTGTTAGAATAAGATCAATTAATATAGATTTAGCAGAATTTCTTCTAGTTTGGTCTAGTGGCTTTGGATCAATATAGTTCAAGGCAGACATCCCTTAGCTTGTCAGCTCTGCAAGATAACCAGCCCATATGAAGGTCACCAATAATAAGTTGGCTCATTTAAAGCATAAGACGACCATGAGTTCTCTAGTTCCTCTACTGCTTCACTAACTGTATGGCAAGCCCCTTTAAGATTAAATAGGTGGACCATAATTACAATTCAGATATGTATATATTTGCATTTTGACTAGTCAAATTTACAATGTGTCTGGTCAAATCTAGAATTTTAAATATATACAATTACATTCTGAATAGCAAGAATGACAGTTCAAGATATCTACAGTTACATTGTTGATATTCGCAATCACCTTAGTCATGTGATTTTGGATATCCGAAATGACATCACTGATTTCACTGTACCATTTTAGCATTTATTAGATCGATACAATGTATTTAAGACTAGTCCAAACTACAATATAAAATATTTGCAATGACTTTTTGACTAGTCATAACTCAAATTTCAGATATCTACAGTTGAATTTTGACTAGTCATATGACTGGTCAAAATTACTTTAAAGATGACTTTAATCTTAATTTTGACTAGTCTGAATCTAATTACAGATAGGTGGAATTTACATTTCAGATAAGCAGAACTGAATTGTAGATATCTCAAATTAGTTTTCACATTCAAGTCAATGAGGAATTTGATTTGATTTGATTTATTCTTTCAAGCATATAAAACAGTTGATATAACACACATTTTTACACACAATCCAATTCTTGCTAGTCAAAATGTAATTACAGATATCTTTAATTCAAATTTTGTCTAGTCATAATTGAATTGCAGATATCTTAAATAATAGTTTTGACTAGTCGTAAATACACTGTAGATATCTGTAATATGAATTCTGTCAATCTAATAAATGCTAAAAGGGGGCAGTGAAGTAATTTTGGAAATCCAAAAAGGAACTGTTACTAGTTGAAATGTAATTGTCGGTATCTGACATTGTCATTCTTACTGTAATTGTCAGGATCCAGTTGTAGATATCTTGATTTATAACTTTGACTAGTCACATTGTAATTTTGACTAGTCAGAATTTTAAATATCTGATGTGCAATTAGAGATATTCAAGTGAAACCTTTTAAATGTTAAAGCTAATGAAGCCTAACCCATTCGATTTCTAGCTTCACACTCTTCACACCCTCAGACACTCTCTTCACATGCAGTACACTCTTAAGACACTCTTCCCTCGGCTTACTCCTACACTAATTCTCTTCCCATGGTAGAACAGTTTGAACCCACATCTGATGCTCCTGGCCTTACTCTCTTTCCACTTGGTCTCTTGTACACCCAGTATGTCTATAGTACCTTTCTCCACGCCATCATATCACCCAGCTCTCTCCATTTGAGAGAGTTTTCTGGGCTTGGGCCCAGCACTAAGAGTGCAACCCCAGTGGCTGGTTTAGTGCCAAAATATAACCATGAAAAAATTGAATAATACTTTAGTTGAATGTGTCAATGTAGGCTTTTAATGTGAAAATATTTATTTTAAGTTCTAGAATAAAACAATGCCCAATAACAACTAATTACTTGAAACATCAAAACTATCATTATTTTGTGACCATTTTCAAAAAAATACTTACATCTTTTAATGATTTTGCCACAAGAAAGAGTTAAATGTCAAACAAATGTAATACATTTGTTTTTTCTGAAAATGTTTTCCCTCTTTGATGTATAAAGTAGAGATTATAAGGCTAAAATGTTTAGGCATATGTTCGCTTGATTTACCAACGTCACAACCAATGGCTCTACTGTACCCATGAGCCAAGTTCAACAAAGTCCAAACTTTAATATGACTCTATGTGAACAAAGTCCAGGCCTCTCTGATTGGTTTCTTTTTACTGACTGTGGTTGTTCTGCATATTTGACTGTACCAAGGATTTTTAGAGGTGCGAAATCGTAACAAGGTGGAGCTGAAACCGAAGTTGGAGCTCCACCAACCCTCTCCTTCTGAACCCTTCTGCCATATTCTTCTTATTTGCTCTCAGCTCTCCTCTGTCTTTTTCCTCTCACAGCAACAACAAACGCTCCCCCTCAAACCAACATTATTCGATCTCGCCATCTCTCTCTCACATCAGCATCCCTCCATCCTAAGGATTTGTTTTTTATTTGGTTGGTGTCTCCAGAGATTCAACAACCAAACAGTGATTCCTCCTCCTCCTCTCTTTCTCTTCAGGTCCAAACAGCTCTATAATTTTTTCTTTCCTGTTTTCAGTCTGTTTTCCCTCTTTTTTCATTTACTTCAAGGCAGGCAGAAGGAACACAGAGGCAAGTCTTCCTCATCTTCTGTCATTAGGCATTTCTCAAATACACCAAGTATGGATCCTCGTACTTGGGAATTTGGACTTGGTAAGTTGAACTTGGAGCCCAAGTTGCTCAATGTGCAATTGGAATATTGGCGCCCTTGGCTGACAGATTATGTCCAACAGGAGACACCACTGTCCAGTCAGCATGGTAGCTCCAATTAGAGCTAGCTTGTTTGCTTGTAACTTAGAGGCACTCACATAGAATAGAATAGACTTTATTGTCATTGTACAATAGGAGCACAAAAAAAAGAACATCTCAGAAATCTATGGAAACAATGTCCAAATTGCATTACTTTGATTGACTGATCACCTATTTTAAATCGAAGTGATAACATTCACTTGAAAAAATATCAAAACTTAATAAAATGGCATAATTATAACTACACTGACTCAGAATCTCCACCATCACCTCTAGTTGGCATGCAGTGCATTCTGGGATAATTGGCTGCCCCAAGTCCATAGGATTCAGTTCCCAAAGCATCACAAAAAAAATAAAAAATAAAATAATAATAATAAATAGTTTTTGAAAGTTAATATATAAATACAAAGTTACAAAGTGCTTTGTGATAAAAATGATATTAAATACAATAAAAGCCCATTTAAAATAAAAACACTGAAAAAAACAGTTAAGAATAAGCCATACAATGTGTTTTAAGAAGAGATTTAAAAGAAGATACTCCTAAGATCCTCAGGCAGGGAGTTCCAACAGTCAGGTTGCACAAACAACAAAAGCCTGGTCACCTCTGATCACAAGTTGAAGTTTTGGAACCATAAATAGGGGACTGCCTGAGGATCTCAAGCAGCGGTCAGGCTCATAAGGAATTAACAAATTGCAAATATAAGTAGGAGACAGACTATCCAAGCAGTAAAATCAGTTCTAAAACTCACAAGTATTTGATGATTGCACAATGAAGGACTGTTGGATTCTGCTGATTACAGAGACCTGGCTTCATGCACTCATCCCGGACTCTGCTATTAAGTTAGCAGGCTACACAGTACAGCGTCATGATAGGACAAGGGACTCCAGTAAGAGCAAAGGAGGGGGGCTATGTATTTACGTCAATAACAACTGGTGTACGAACACAGTGACTGTAGACAGTCACTGCTCCCCAGTGTGACTGTCAAATTCAGGCCCATGCACTGTACCTCCCAGGAGAGTTCACTGTGGTCTTCATAACAGTTGTTTACATACCGCTGGATGCTAATGCTAACTCGGCTATTTGGACATTTATATGGCAGTATTAGCAGTCAGCCGAGCAGATATCCTGATGCTGTGTACATCCTAGCAGGGGACTTCAATCATACAGATTTAAAGAAAGTACTCCCCAAATTAGACCAGCATGTAAAGTGTGCTACCAGAGGAGCTAACACACTGAACAAGGTTTATTCAGATATCAAGCTAGGCTATAGGGCCAGACCACTACCACACCTGGGCCAGTCTGACCACTTGTCCCTGTTGCTAATTCCTGCATATTCCCCTCTCAGGAAAACTGCTCCTACCATCACAAGGACTGTAAAAACTTGGCCTGATGCTGCCTCTCAGCAGCTACGGGACTGTTTTGATAGGACCAACTGGGACGTTTTTGAACATTCAGAACTGGAGGTGTTCACAGACAGTGTCCTGTGTTATATTAAGAACTGCATAGACACTGTTACCATGGACAAATGAGGGTCTACCCCAACCAGAAGCCCTGGATGAAATGAGAGGCCAAGTGGCTACTGAATTAGAGGAAGACTGCCTTCAGAGATGGTGGCAGGGCTCTCAACAGCATGGCCCAAGCTAACCTGAAGAGAGACATCAGAAAGGCCAAACTGGACTACAGAAGGAGGATCAAAGACCACCTGGACACCAACAGTAGTAGGCAGGTGTGACAGGGAGTCCAGCAGCTTACCACCCACAGGAATAACCTTGGTGTGGCTGAAGGGGACACCTCGCTGGCAGAGGAGCTGAACCTCTTTTTTGCCCGCTTTTAGGGGCAGCAACCAGACACAGCCAAACTGCACCCTGTGACCACATTGACGAGGTGAGGTGTACGCTGCAGGCCTGAAACTAGAGGAAGGCTGCCAGACCAGATGGCGTCCTTGGACACGTGCTGAATGACTGCACGGACCAGCTCGCTGGAGTCTTTACCAGAATCTTCAACTGAAAAAACATAGGGAAAAAAAATCAACTGCACTTGGTTTTAAGTTGAAGACGTTTCACCTCTCATCTAAGAGGCCATTTTCAAATTGGATGCAGTGGGTGCTGTGCACTGCTATGACACCCATTCATTTCTACACTATATTGCCAAAAGTATTCACTCATCCATCCAAATCATTGAATTCAGGTGTTCCAATCACTTCCATGGTTACAGGTGTATATAATCAAGCACCTAGGCATGCAGACCACTTCTACAAACATTTGTGAAAGACTGGGTCATTCTCAGGAGCTCAGTGACTTCCAATGTGGTACCGTGATAGACAGCTTCATGGAATGGGGTTCCATGGTCGAGCAGCTGCATCCAAGCCTTACATCACCAAGTGCAATGCAAAGTGTCAGAGGCAGTGGTGTAAAGCATGCCACCACTGGATTCTAGAGCAGCGGAGACATGTTCTCTGGAGTGACAAATCATGCTTCTGTGTTGGGCAATCCGATGGACAAGTCTGGATTTGGTGGTTGCCAGGAGAATGGTACTTGTCTGACTGGATCATGCCAAGTGTAAAGTCTGGTGGAGGGGGGATTATGATGTGGGGTTGTTTTTCAGGAGTTGGGCTTGGCCCCTTAGTTCCAGTGAAAGGAACTCTTAATGCGTCAGCATACCAAGACATTTTGGACAGTTTCATGCTCCCAACTTTGTGGGAACAGTTTGAGGATTTCCCCATTCCTGTTCCAACATGACTGCACACCAGTGCACAAAACAAGGTCCATAAAAACATGGATGAGTGAGTTTATTGTGGAAGAACTTGACTGGCCTGCACAGAGTCCTGACCTCACCCCAATAGAATACCTTTGGGATGAATTAGAGTGGAGACTGCAATCCAGGACTTCTCATCCAACATCAGTGTCTTTTATTTACTTTGCAAGAACTTTCACTGATAGCCTTTAGCTTAAAAACACGTATTCTTGTGCTGCCTCTGAGACTTACTGTAACTTCCTCTGTCACTGTTTGTTTTCATCCTTATCTCATAATGACACAGTGATAACCTTTGTCTTGAAAGCCAGTCTAATTGGGCCTAATTGCAGGTGCTGTGTCCTATAGAGAACTACGTGCCAGTCACTGTTTGGATGGGTTTATAACAGTCTTATCCTCAAACAGGGGGAGTCCAGTCATGAAGTCCATGGCTATATGTGACCATGGACGGACTGGTATAGGTAGGGGGCGAAGGGTCCAGCTGGGGGCTGGTAGAGAGACTGAGATTGAGCACAAATAGGGCAGACCACAACAAACTCTTGGGCATCTTTTTCTAAAGCGGCCCACCAGAAATGGCGTTTGAGCAAACTGATGGTGTGGTAGATGCCCGGGTAAGAAAGCTGTGAAGCGTTTGCCCACTGTAATTGTTACAGGTATCAGAATATAACACCTGTAGGCAGATGTATATATCCTGTAATACAGGAAAGAAATGATAAGACAGGGAGACGTGTTTCCTCTTTTCAGTGTTCTCCGCCATTATTTATTCACAAACATCATCAGTTCACTGAACACGGTGCATTGTCTCTTTTTTCCAGTATCATGACTACTGTACTTTAGCTGTATCTTTATACAGGTTTCTTGGCTTTACATAGCCACACAAGTCAGTACAAACAGTACAACTTCATGTCACTAGTTGGTCCAAAACTGTTTCTCTATAGTTAACTCTTTGAGTATAGTTTGACTATAATTGCACTCTCAATGCACTAACATAAATTTACTATCTAGCAAGACTTGGACTTATAAGCAATTGTGTCAGTAACCAAATCATTGGAAAAAAACAACACCTTCTAGCAAGTTAACAAAACAGACTAAACACGGAGCCAGATGACCTGTGAACTTAAGAGGAGGCGTGTGGCCCACTTAGTATCTTGTAGCTAGCATGCTATTTAGGAGAATGATCGAGTGTACCACCGCCATTACTATTGCTCTCGGTGGGCATTAGCTTACTTTCCACGAATACACAGAACCATTTTCCCCTAGTTTCACTCTACCACTCACCCTTGAATCATAACTCAACATTTGCTTATTGACTCTAGCAGTTTTGTGGGGTTTTCTTGTTCAACACTAACCTGTAATACAGGAAAGAAATGATAAGACAGGGAGAAGTGTCCTCTTTTCGGTGTTCTCTGCCATTATGAGGAAATAGCGGTGCATGCGCTCCCGTCTACAGTCCCTGGAGTAAACAACAAACCCACACTGCCACCTACTGTCAAAAATGGTGTGACTACGGATACAATACTGTATATTGGCATTTCAACGGTACCAAACATCTCTTCAAGAGAAGATAGAACAACTGTTACATGTTTTATATCAAAGTAAAATACACATTCATACAAATGTGGGCACACATTGGTGGGCATCACACAATACCTGAAAGCGAACAGAGTCAAGGACAAACAAACAGTCTGGTGGTCCTTTGCCAGGGTCTGGCTGTTCTCGCTGGGTTTCCCTCATGGTGTCGTCTATGTCCTGGTTTGTTGTAGCCAAACTGGCGGGATAAAGCATCAGGAATCTTGTTCTGTGGCCCAGGTCTATAGGTAAGGGTGCAGTTAAATTGGCCGAAAAAAAGAGCCCAGCAGTCCTGACGAGGGTTGAGATGCTTGGCTGATTGAAGATATGCTAAATATTTATGGCCTGCCCAAACCATAAAAGATTGCTCTGCCCCCTCAAGAAGGTGTCGCCACTCCTCCAGTGCCAGTTTAATTGCCAAGAGATCCTTGTTACCCATGTCATAATTGCATTCTGTGGGGCTAAGACATCGTGAGAAGAACACACATGGATGGATAGCGTAAACCTCGTCTGTACGTTGGGACATGATTACCCCAACCTCGGTGTCTGAGGCGTCAACCTCAACAATAAACTGGCGACAGGGGTATGGTTGCACAAGGATTGGGGCCGAAGTAAACAGCTCTTTGAGGTGTGTGAATGCTTGCTCTGCCTCTTCTGATCAAGCAAACCTGACAGATGATGTGAATCTGCTAAAAGGAACCACCGCCGAGTTGTAACCCCAGATGAAGCAGCAGTAGAGAATGGTGAAACCCAAAAATTATAGCTCTTTCCAGGTGGGCAAGGTCAGCCACTCAGTGACGGCCCTAACCTTTTCTGGGTCAGCCTGGATCTTCCCATACTCAATAACATAGCCTAGGAAAGAGACAGCGTTAACATGAAACTCACACTTCTCTGCTTTGGTGAACAACCGGTTCTCCAGCAACTGGTGTGGTACTTGGCAAACATGCTTGGCATGCTCCACTCAGGACTGGGAAAAAATAAGGTCGTCTAGGCACACAAAAAGGAACCAACACAGAAACTCTCTTAGAATATCATTTATGAGAGCTTGAAAAACAGCTGGAGTGTTAATAAGGCCGAATGGCATGACTAGGTACACGAAATGGCCTAGTGGGGTTTTAAAAGCCATTTTCCATTCATCCCTCTCCCTTATTCTAACCAGATGGTAAGTGTTTCTGAAATCAAGCTTTGTGAAGATGGAAGCCCCTTGAAGTGATTCAAATGCAGACTGAAGAAGTGGTAGGGGATATTTGTTCTTTACGGTTATGTTATTTAAACTCCAATAGTCAGTGCAGGGCTGAAGGGAACAGTACTTTTTACTAACAAAAAAACCCCTGCTCTGAGGGGCGAGAATGGAGGACGTGCGATCCTGGCCCTTAAAGAGTCTCTAATGTACTCCTCCATGACCTGTGTCTCGGGAGTAGAGATACTATACAGCTTACTTGTGGGTAAAGTGGTGCCAGGGAGGACGTCAATAGTATATGGCCTATGGGGTGGTAGAGAGCCATTTACTTACTAAAATCTTTTCCTAGATTGTGGCATTCAGATGGAATGTTGGAAGGATCAGGAAGCTAGATGGTGAAGAGGAGAGGTGGTTATCCAGAGGCAATCGGGCCGACCTTAAGCAGGAGGAGGAGCAGGTGGGGCTCCCCTTGGTTACTATGCCAGCTTGCCAGTCAGTTTGGGGATTTTGGTGTGTGAGCCACAAATACCCCAGAATGAGGGGAGATTGAGGTGTATTCAGGATCTTTAATTAAATTAATTCCTGGTGGTTGCCAGACAATATCATCGTAACTGGTTGGGACTGATGAGTCACATGAGCAAGGAGCCAGCCGTCTAAGGCGTTAGCTGTAAGAGGGCTTGTTAAAGGTTCTGTTAGAAGACTTAGCCGTGATTTAGCTGAATTATTTTCTTAAATTTGGTAACAGTATTGTCAGATAGACACCTACTGTCTGTTTTTTCCCACATAGTGTATACATTTAAAAGTTATTAGAAAATGGTCAGACAGAAGAGGGTTTTGGGGAAAAACTATTAAATGTTCAGTTTTAATATTGTATGTCAGAACAAGATCAAGGGTGTGATTAAAACAGTGAGTGGGTTTATTTACAGTTTGAGAAAAGCCAGTTGAGTCTAATAATGAACTGAATGCACTGTTGAGACTGTCACTGTCAGCATCTACATGAATATTAAAGTAGCCTACTATGATTATTTTATCTGTACTAAGCACTAAATCAGACAAAGTCTGAGAATTCAGTTAAAAACTCTGAATAAGGGGCAGGTGGATGGTAAACAACAACAGATACTGTTTATTCAAACCAGTATGGCTCATTTCAAAGACAGACCATGGAGGTTCCCTGTGCAGCTGTGGACCTGTCAGACCTAAGAGACCACGTTCTGTAGCGCAGGAAAAAGTGTAACAAAGAATGAGGCAAAACCAGGGTTAACACTGGTTTGGCATGTCAGAAATGGAGAGCAGTAAAAGCATCTAAAAGAGTAAAATTTGAGGCAGTACCATCAGGGCAGCACTAAAGTCCTTCTAAAAAAAAAAGACAGAGAGGGAAGACAAACACGTCTAGGTTCAGTAAGCCACCACACAGATATCTGGATTTATTTCAAACACTTCTTAATAAACAAAGAATTTATATTTTCAGTTATGCCTTTTTCTGTGACAATGACAAAACTCTAGGTTAGAGTAGTTATTTCAATAATAAGTATTTTTTTTCCCTTTTGCTACAAATGCCCAAAGGAAGAAAATGTGGAACCACTCAAAATAAATACTTTACATGCACTTGAGTAACTACGTTACAGTCGGCTTTCCTGAGTAAACTCTTTTCTTGAAAGCACTGTTAACAGTAAGTGACTGGCATCTGGCAACTGAGACCCTTTGGCTTTTTTCAGCCTCGGAGGTTAGCGCTTATTTGGTCTGCACCACATCCAGGTGGATGGTGGTTAGCTGAGTAGATCAGATGTGGTCAGGCCAGGAAGCAAGAGCTGGAGGATCAAGGAAGTCTGAAGCTCCCGGATCAAGTTTGTATTACTCTCACATTTATTTCCTTCCTTGTCTTTTTTGGGACAGTCAGTTTTTAAAGGGAAATTTCTTTTTTCTAAACTTCTAAACAATCAGTGGAAGTGCAGTGTCTGATAGTGGCATGCCCATCCCAAAAAGGAACAAAGGAGTCTTTTGACTGGGAGTTTACAACTCTACAGTAGTAGTCTTTAGGCCAATTTGTGAAAACAAAAAACTGTACATTCTTAAACTAGGTAGATACTGTATGTAACACTGAATTTATGAGAATTACAATGATACCAAGAGGTGTATATTTAACCTACATTGTTTCCACTGCATATATTCATGCAGCTAATTAATCTAGGGCTGGCATTCTATGTGAACACTAAGTACAGATCATAAAATATTATGCACACATGTTACAGGAGAGATTACACTGAAATTACAAATGAATACAACATATCAGATTTGACTACCCATTCCAAATGTAGGTTTAAAAGAGGAAAGAGCCATGTGCTCCCAGCCTTTTTCAAGGGAGGGGGATTGGCTGCACTAGGAGACAGAGAAACTGAGCAGTTCCATTTCCTTTTCTGTTTCAAACAGATAATCATAATTTCTTTTAAAAACAATAGCAGAATCATATACTTCCAAACTATGTATGTACCGTTGTAATCATGACAACAGGCAAAGGGTAAACTATTTGTTTTTCAACAGTGATTTTTAAGATTTGTCTTATTTAGGGGCACTATCTAAGAAGACACTTGTGTTCTTGTTTAGGTTGGAGGACTTGTTAGATTTAGTTTTATCTTAGTTTGATTTCTTCTCTCCTCATTTTGGCATTTAAGCCCCCAGCCAAGATTCTCAGGACTTGAAGTGAGAGAAAAAGAGAGTGTGAGAGAGGAAAAGAGATTACAAGAAAAAAAAAACACTAAAAGGATAAATGTCCCATCTTTGTCTTGCGTTGCCTAGGTAACTGGATGATCGTTAAGCCATTATCTCTGTGGTCACCATGGAGTGGTTTCCCTGACAATAAGTCTGTATGTGTGTCAGACAGGAAGGTCACAGAATTGTTGTCACCTCTTCTGCCTACATCAGTGTCCTGCTGAGAAGAAAATTGGCTCTGCTTTCTTCCTCTCCTCCTTTCCTTCTCCTTCATAGTCAGTTTTTGTCACAGTGCTACCTCCATGTGGCCAAACCTGCTCACTGCAGCTGCAGACTTCTAGTCAAAAAATGTTGTAATGTTTACTTAAGTCAACTTTGTATCACAAATGACAATAATTTTTGTTACTCTCTGTGAAAGGGCAAGACACCTGCTGTGACCACAAATAAAACATTTCTGCTCAGTGAGCAGAATTTTTTATCCTGTATAAATCAGTGCCATTATCTTACCGCTTATCCTGCTGACATTGGGTAAGAGACAGGATACACCCTGAACAGGACTAAATCAGTACATGTCCCCTGAAATCTGAAAAAATAATTTAGTAAAAGTGTCCTAAGGCCTTGATTTTTTTCCTCTTAATTTTACCTTTAGGTTCCTGTTTTAAAATAAATCATCAGCGAAAGTGGCACTGATGTATTATGTTTACATTGTATCTTTGACTTATTTAGGCTCTCTGCTCAAATTTAAAGTACAGTATGCTTCATAAAGACTGTGGTGTTTGACATGACTGGTGGAGACAAATACATAATGTTGCCTAAGCCCTGTCTACTTTAAACAAAAGGGCAAAACCAGAAATGCAGAATGTATCATTAAATAACCAAAACTCTTCTAGTGTTGGAAGAAAATGTGTGTTCATGTAGGACAATTGCTGATATTAAGAAGCTTAATGAAGAAATAGGTGTGTTAGGTTTTTAAAAATCTTTTTTCCCAACTGAAACTTATATAATTGTTTAAAATGTGATCAGCAGTAAAGAAAGTAGCATTTAATTTCAGCACATTCTTGTGGAGTCCTTGTAGTTCATTAAAGAATTACATTAACAGGTTTGCAGTTAAATTTGAAAGTTCTTTGAAAGTTAACACTGAGTCATACTCGAAAAGAAAACCATGAAGGCAGCAGCGCACCAGCTTATACCAGAATCTTTCATCATTCTTATGTTTGTCTGTAACTGGGCACCAGTACGTTACAGTGAGGAGAGTGAGAACAGCTGTTGAGGTGCCCATGACCAGTAAAAAGTAATAATATTTTGATAGTTGTAGCATAAGCGCAGTCGTGGAATATATTCAAGTTATGTATAGGCTTACAAAATTTGAGGCACTTATACTTTGGTGAGGAGTGGGGTGGGGTGGGTACAATCAAGCCTATTGAATTTAGCCAATGTCCACAACCTGTTTGTTAGGACAGTGACAAGCACATGCCAAAGTTGTTTGTTTGTTTGTTGGGCAACAAAACCAAGTCTGCAAAAGAACTGATTTTAATTTGAAATATAAATCATTTAAAATGACGTCAAAGACATTTAATTAGAGGTTGTTTTTTGTATGTGTTATCAGTGCAGAGAGAATGGACTGACCTTATCACTCTCTGGTGGAGTTTCCTTTTGGACAGGAATTAGGCTTCCTCTGCTTCCTGTTCTGTCCTCCTGTGCACATGTGTGTGTGCGCACACATGTGTGTGTGTGTGTGTGTGTGAGTCCCCAGGAGAGGTCTAAAAAGAATAGTCTGTGTAGAACGAGAAAGAACAAGAATGAAGCAGAGACATAAGTTAAAATTGCTTGACCAGAGGACAACAGGGACCCAGAGGGAACAATGAAAAAAGTAACTGACACTCAGACACAAAAACAACGAAAGACAGACTGAAACATAAGATATATTCAGGAAGAAGGTGAATAGCACCAGGACTCCAGCTGACCCGTACAGGACGAATACAGAGGACCAAATCACAATGGACTATGAACCAAAGAAAGCCAAGAAGGTATAGTAGCTTCTCCTCTCACTTAGTTTCCATGTTTTGTCTTGTTCGGGTAATATAGATGTGTCTGAGCTGGTCCTGAATGTTCTCCAAAGTTAATTTTGTCACACTTCATCATCCAGCTGGAAATTGGGACCTAGAGTTGAATATTGTTTCAGCTCTTAAAGACAAACCAAAAGCTTAAGTCATACAGTTGATCCTAAGATTATAATACTAATGTATTATTGGGTACATCACACTTATGATCCTTAACAGAACACAAGGGTTAATGTTACAGCTGGTAAAGGTAGAGTTGATATTAACTACCTTATATGATTATACTTTGAAGTGAAGTACTGCTGGGTAGTTTGGGATCCCCACCAGGGATAAGTCTTATGATTATACTGTAATGTGGTTAATTAATCTCAGTCTGAAAAGTAACTAGTAACTGAAGTTATCAAAAAAATGTAACGAGTGAAAAGTACAATATTTTTCTGTAAATTGCAGCAATATCAAAGTATTAAGTAGCAGAATATGAAAATACTCAAGTAAAGTACAGATACCTCAAAACTGTACTTAAGTACAGTACTTGAGTAAATGTATTTAGTTACTTTCCATTACCGTTTCTAGAATCATTGTAATTAAACTTTTGACAAATCCTCACCCTTACAAAGAAACATGGGCCTTATTGTCCAGTCACACCAGAATTTAAAACAGCAAAATTTGTTACAAAAACAATTAAGTCCATTTATTTCAGAGGGATCACTGCTAACAGTGCAGTCACTCACATGGGTGAAGTATATATGTGAGAAATGTTTCTATCAAGTTCAGGTTCAGTAAACTTTGAGAGGGCAGTTGTTGACCAATGGTAAACTGTTGACACTGCTGACCTTTGAAGTAATAAACAGCGGGAGAGTCCAAAATGATGGAAAGTGCTGTAGCTTACTAGCTGTGTCGCACAATCCAGTTTTATTAACCTCAATGTTGGAGTGTAAACTGGTCCAGAAAGAAGCAAGGGTGTGCAGACAGTTATGAGACAAGAGATGATGGGGCAGACTAATTTGGGGAAAACAAAAGCAAAAAGAGGAAGGGGAAAAAGAAATTTGCAACCCTACTGTCAGCATGGCAGCTGTTAGTCATTAGAGACCTCATTGTTTTTAAAAACACATTTCATGAGCAAGAGGGTGTTTTTAAATTACAATGCTTGCCAGGGAAGAAGGTCAGGGACTTTTACATGCTTTCAAGATTTGGTTACTGAACAAAATAAAGATGATTAGACTGGCAGTAGACTGTATGATTGCAGTTCCAAAATATATTTGTTGATTTCTTCAGCCATATTAAAGTTTGATCAGTGTAAACGTAGAGTTTCTTCTACATTTCCTCTTGGTTTACACTTGTACAACAGTCTTCAGATTCACATTTTACATTTCTTGGCTAAATGCTAGGCCAAAGAAAAGAGCTCAGCAGTAAGCAGGTCCATAGCACCTTGGTCTAACATTCATTAGAAAGCCCAATTATTTCCTCCTTTTAGACTCCTCAAATGAACAAGGTCTGGAACAAGAAGAGGAACACAACTCATTATAACTAGGAGAAGAACAAAACTCATTATAACCATCCTCTGTTTCTGTCCTTAGGATTACAATCAGCTGACTACAGAGATGTTCAGAAATTGGTCTTATTCTCAAGCATAGAGCATAGCTGTCCTTGTTTTTATTCAGAAAGAAAGACAAAACAAATTTCTAATTCCCTCCTTCTATTCTGTGTGTCTACTCCTTATGCCCTCAAGCAGTACTATATTAAAGTGTGTTTATACATGTATTCAGTGAGTCAGTGTCCTGTTCATTCATGGGTAGAGCTTGATGTCATCCATGAAGAAGCAGTGGCTCTGTATAAGAAAATAGCTATTTGTTCACCTTGAGGCTACATAATAATAGTTTGGTCCATAAGTTTTCATAGAGAATGATGTCTTTCTGTTCTAGGAGAGTGAGACTCGAACCTCACAAAGAATGATATCTTTTTACTGTACCAATTTGCAGAACTTTCAAATTAAATGTCAAATATTTATATAAGAAAATGGCTCCTGTAATAAATTTAGATGTTGCATAAAACAGTTTGGTCAATAGTGACTCACAGGGACTGATGCTTTTTTGTTCTAGAGGAGGCAGACTACAATTTCCTAAAAGGTGAAGTAGTTATACTGTACCATTTTAGAGAAATTTAAAATTTAAACTCCAATATTTATATAAGGACATACCTTTTGTTATGGACTATTAAGGCAGAATAAAAACATATTGGCCTATACATATCATTTCCATACAGGAAATGATATGTATCTCTTCTGGAAGAGTTGGACAAGAACATCACAACAAATCATAAAGTTTCACTCTATTGGTTTAGAGAATTTTGTATTATAAAGCTGCATAAAAAACAAATGCTCCATAATTTCATACAGGGACTGATGTATATGTCTACTAGAAGAGTTGGTCAACTTCACAGAGATTCTGACATACCATATCATTTTGGAGGATTTTTAGATTAAAATCCAATATTTCTTCTTAAAAATACAATATCTTAACCACAAATATTAAACTGTAATTTCAATGTTTTCCAAAATAGTTTTGTAAATATGCTTAATTTTTTGTGAGCTTGTAGGGAACCTCCTATAGATCTGGGAAAAGTGAATCACTTTGAAAAATAGACTACTGTGTTTTTTATGCCGCTTCAAACTCCATGACAAAATCTTTGCTTTGTAAACAGCTATTTTAATCTAAAGGTCCTCCAAAACGATACAATAAAAGTGTCTGATTAAATCTGAGAAAGAATAAGCTGCCGGAAATAGGCTATATTTATAAGTTCTGGGTATAATTCAGTTGATTTTGTTTGCCTACATTCATTTTCATGTCCTTCTCAGATGTCTTATTTTGAAAACCGGATGTAGTGGACAACTAGTGTAAAGCATGGTTTATAGGCGCACTACAATTTCACATGTGGCTTATTTGTCCGCAGAAAAATGAATGATGGCAGAGGACCGATTCATTAATATCACCTTTGAACTGTTCTTTTGGCAGTTCAGTGTGAGGAGGAGAGATGGGAGCCCTCTTTTCTGTTGACAGTGAAGTTGTGGAGATTTTTGTCCAGTTTCCACATTATATAACTGCCTTGTATAATTATCGTTTGCTTCTTCAATAAATGACCAAACATAGGTACGGAGTTGAGTTTCTTTGGACAACACACATAAGACAGAACTCCTTGCTTGCCCTGATATTTTAGATGGCTGCTGCAACACAGTGTATGATTTTGTTGAGGCAATTTTAGTAAGACGGTTATTGCCTGTTTGCTATCATATTTGAGCATAATTTCAGCCAGAAAATTATAAAATTCATGAATGAAATCCTTACTGGGCTTAGGAAGAACAACTGCACACAACACAAGATAGTTTATATTCAATAAAAACAACAGCAATTCAAAGGTGGAGTAAACATCAGCAGTTAAAACAGTTCCTAAAATAGATGCTTATCCTCCTCCTCTCCCTGAAATATGTGGAGAGTTAAAAAAAAAAAAAAGCAGTCCAGAGGGAGTAGCTCAGAAAAGGAGCCAACTTTGAGTCAGGTTTCACTCACCAACACCACAGGAGGTACCTAAAGAAATCATTAAGACTGAAAGTTTTATTAGCTAGCGATCTAGCATTGATGAGAGTCATCCTCACTGTAAACATCTTGCCAGGTGCCTGGGATTCTCAGGCCAGCGGGCGCAGGTTTACCCAAACAACACCTCTCATGGAGAGCCATCAAAAATGGCGGCGTGTAATCGATGGAACCTGGTTCACAGCTGCAGGCCGAAGCCACTGATAGCAGTCCTCAAAGGAGTTTCACAGGTCAAAAGAATAATAAAAATCACCTTTATTTGGCCAACTGAAAAAAAAAAAACTAGATTTACTAGATTTCTAGGTCGAAGACATTTCAACGTTTCTCACTGTCACAAACAGTGGCGCCATCTTGTCTTGCTAAAATGGTTGAGTGAACATATGCACAGTCTGGCAGGTGTGCAGTCTCTCTCTGTGCCCCTTGGGTTCTGGGTTCCAGATCTCAGGGCATTTTTGCCATCATCTGTTCACAAGATATAATAATATTTACAGTATTTATAACATTTTACCAAATTACATGGCGGTTGATCTAATAAATGATGACATTCTCTTGTCCTTGCTGTCTCTCTCTCCCCAGGGATTTGTATCTCCTATTAAGAGGCTGGTCTGGTCCAAATCCAGTCGCAGACCAGTGGATCGAGGCTGTGTTTACCGCCGCCCACTGCACACTGTCCCCCTCTACCCTCCAGACTACCTCATCCACCCTGAAAGACTCATCTTTGACTACATAGAAAAGGAGGTCAAGGTATAACCAAAACATAGTACAGTACAATAAAATATACCTGGATAACCACACCTGACCTTTGTCCTCTCCTTAGTTCCTTGGTCACCTGACTTGGGTGTCAGTTTCACTGAACCCCTCCAGCCGAGATGAGCTGCTACAACTACTGGACACAGCCATGGTTAGTGATCAATAACTTACTTATGATTAATCACATTAGGCATTAGGGGTTAGTTAATCAATATTACTATTTGTATTAGCAATCAACCAATATCCAGTATAGCTAATCACTGCTGAGGTAAGTGATCAATAACAAATTTATAACTAATCACTGTTTGAGGTCAACAACAATATGGCCTAAAATAAGTCATTGTTATCATCAGTCTTCAAAAACCTATAGTAATTAATAATGCTGTCAATCACAAAAAAAAAATCCAAATGTGATTAATCGCACAATTGTCCATTACGGGCTAGTGATTAATCACAAGATGATCACACTTTTTTGAATCTGTTCTAAACAATGGTGGAAAGTAACTAAGTACATTTGCTCAAGTACTGTACTAAAGTACAATTTTGAGGTACCTGTACTTGAGTATTTTCATATTCTGTTACTTCATACTTTGACTTCACTACATTTTAGAGGAAAATATTGTACTTGTCATTTTATAACTTTAGTTACTTTTCAGAACAAAAAATACAGGATAATTACAATATCTCATGGATCTATGGTGGAATATTCACAAGCTACCCAGCAGTAATTCAAATGAAATGTATATAAGCTAGTTAAAACTAGCCCCACCTTTACCAGCTGCAACATTAAATGTGATGTACACAGTAATGCATCAGTAATTCTAATACAATAATGTGTGTATATATAGGAATGTGAAATGTGGCATTCTGCATAATGAGTTCTTTTACTTTTAGTACTTTAAATGTGTTTTTATACTAATGCTGTTGTACTTTTCCTTAACCAACATTTTGAATGCAGGACTTTTACTTGTGGGCGGTACAGTGACACGGTGGTTAGCACAGTCACTTCACAGCAAGAAGGTTCTGGGTTCGAGCCCCGGCCGACTCAGGCCCTTTCTGTGTGGAATTTACATGTTCTCCTTGTGCCTGCATGGATTCTCTCTGGGTACTCCGGCTTTCTCCCACAGTCCAAAGGTTGATTGGTCACTCTAAATTGCCCCTAGGAGTGAGGATGAGTGTGTGTTTGTTTGTCTACATGTCATCTCTGTGATAGACTGGTGACCTGTCCAATGTCAGCTGGGATAGGCTCCAGGCCCCCCCCACCCACAAACCTATTCAGGAATAAATGGTGAAAATTTTGCTGGTTGTAGAGTTGTCCAGGTATCTCCATTGCAAACTATCCATCGTGGTCTGCCTTTGGCGAGGGGGAGGGCTCTCTGGTTCAGCTGTGTGTTTGGCCAGCAAGTGGTATTTGAGACTTGACATACTCCAGTGGTAAATCAACTTACATTGACAGTAAATGCAAATAGCTTTGGTCTTGTCTAGCAAACCATCTGGCAGGGCTTTGAGGCTGAACGTACCATTCCAAAAACCCTTTTCTTTATCTATTTCTGCTCATTTTTGCTGCTGCATCACTTCCTGATTTT
Organism: Monopterus albus; assembly: GCF_001952655.1. Lineage (NCBI taxonomy): Eukaryota > Metazoa > Chordata > Actinopteri > Synbranchiformes > Synbranchidae > Monopterus > Monopterus albus. The sequence continues at coordinate 1,256,728 of NW_018128037.1, forward strand.
CCAAACTTCAGGTCATAATCATAGAATATGCACGTGTTAACTGTGTGTCAAGAAGTGTGGCGTTAAAAGGAATTTGTGTGAACACATTATTATCGTGTTAACTTTGACAGCCCCATTAATTAATGATTGGTTTGTAACTAATCAATGTTAGTAATCAATACTTAATCTATAACTAAACATTTTGGGAACTGATCATCAATAACCTATACATACATTAACAGATCACAGGTAAAGTTAGAAATCAATAAACTATTATTAACTAAACGGTCTCAGGTTTAATTATTGATAAGCAGTTACTGGGAACTGCCATGATCAATATTCTCTAATCATTTCCCTGTGTGTTACTCAGTAGCAGTTGAAAGTGCTGCCACTGAAGACCAGCGTGGATCAGGACTGTATTCTGAGTCTGTCTGCTCGCTGTCTGCTGCTGACTTGGAGAGACAATGAGAAGCTGCTGATGAGGATTCCCACACATGAGATCGCTGCTGCCTCTTACTTGCGAGATGATGCACTGCACCTGCTGGTCCTCAAGACAGGTGGGTACACACTGTCACTCACTGAATGAGTGATAGTAGGTAGTGAGGATGCATGCTGGCAGTTTTTTAAATGAAGGTTTCACTTCCCAGATGGCAAAATGACAATGCTAACATGTTTTGAACTTTCATTTCTGAATTGTTTGGCTTAATAAAAAATATATTTCTCATATCCACAGTTTTGATGATGTTAGTAACCAAATTTCAGTGTATAATGCTAAAATAAAGACAGTTATAAATGCTAACAAAAACAACAGGACCATCTGCTAACATAGACTGTATACAAAAATGACAGTCACCTGTTTCTGCTACTATACAATAGTGAAGCCAGAATATCTTGAATACTGTGGTTGCCATCTTGCTTTTGTGATGCATTTTGCAACCAGATTCTGTGCAGTAGTGAACAGAGGTGGAGCTGTGATATCAGGCTTCCAATCAAAGCTGTGAAATCATCTGAAATACATCCCTTTTGATATCATCAAATAACTTGCTAAAAACAATCTTATTAGAAAAATCATACACAAATCTGTGTGATAATATCTACCTAAAAGGACAGGTATCATTGTGGGGAAAATTATTTTATTTGTACTTTGAATTTTTAGAACTTTTAGTTTGGCTCAAGTTCCATCTGCTATATAAGGTGCAGGGTTTATGACCCATAGTGCACCTAGCCACCAGGGGGTGGTACACTAAAAAGTACTGTGTGGCTACTGCCAGTGTCACACAAAGCACTAATGTTACACAAACTTAAGACACAAGCTTTGATTTCTTATGCATTTTTAATTTCTCTTAGCTATTCAGGATTACTGGGACCTGATAAATATATAAAATAAGTATTGTTTGTGAGCAGGAAGTAGTTTTTGAAAAAAACGAGGTCCTCATATGGGGGCATTGAGTTTATTTTACTGTGTAATACAACAAAGTCACCAGTGTGTAACACAATATAAAACTTTTTAACTGAGACATGGGGTACTGGAGTGAACTTATGTTTGTTGCCTTGTTGCAAAACATGTGCCTTCTCTTCCTGTGCATCTTCAACATCAGTGCCACATTTGCTCAAGTATGCCTGAGCCACTGTCATATGAAACTCAAGAAACTGCATTATGTCCCTTTTTGTATTATATCCACATTCAGTGTTGCCTTGGCAGTACAATAGCCAGCTGCTGGATAAGCAAGATCAATGAAGTGCAGCAGCATTTGACTTGTGCACGTTCATTCGATAGTAGCTCATCATTCTGTCTACCAAGTCAACCCCACATCTTGGAGTTGTAGAAAGTCATTTTCGGCTTTTCCCATTTTTAGGGGTCGCCACAGCGAATCATCACACTGGCGACGCACATGTTGACATTTGGCACGTGTTTTACACCGGATGCCCTTCCTGACACAACCCTGATTTGAACTCGGGCTGGAGCGGCGAGAGCGCTGCACCTTAACCACTAGCCTACCAGGGACATAACGCTTGGTCGTGTGACAGTCACATACTGTTTGTCTGTCTTGGACCATCATTGGCAGGCATCTTCTGGCTGTTCAGCATGAACAGTGGAAAGCATCAACAGATTTGTTGTAATACCACTTCACCACACAAACCTTCCCATCTCCTCTTGTAACTGAGACTGAGGCACCTCTTCCTTGCTGTTTCATGTTTTTGTCACTTAGTAGCTTCTGCAGTGTTTCGGTGACCTGGCTCTTTATTTTTCTAGATTCAAGATTTTTATTTGCCATTTATGCATAAACAGACAGTCTAGGCATATAGGAATTCTTGTGCAGGGCTCTCCTGGAGTCAAGTAAAGGGTTTAAAGCCAAAAGAACGAACACCTAGTCTAAATATAAGATCACCCAAGAATATAAAAGAATACAAAAAAAAGAATACCAAATAGTTAATAAAATTTTGGATACAGCAATAAGATAGCAGGTAAAATGGGGAGTTTCAAATATTGCACATGATATTGCACATAGTGCAATTGTATATGGTATTTGACTTAGTAAGGTAATGTGGGGTTAATGCACAGATTTTTCACATTTTGTATTTCCCATCAGTTTATTGTACCAGTCAGGTACACCTGGTTCTCCAGCATTTGATCCACCACTTTCATGGTTGTGAAGAACCAATTACAGTACACTTTTGTGCCAGGATGCAGAGTTTTAGCCAGATGTGTAATAACCAGGGCTCCCAAACCAAGTCCATGACTGGGACCTGTCACCTGAGTGCATTTGCACCTTGATAGACTTCAAGGTCCAGCACAGTGCCACTTGCTGTAGCCAGCACAAAGTTTTTCATGCCTATTGGGCTTTAGTGGAACACACTGGTGAAATGGACAGGCTCCTGTGAATGGAATCATTGGTTAATCAATTGATACACATTCTGGTTGAGCCTGAAGCAAGCAGCCTTTGAGGATGTGATCCATAAAGGGCTTTGTCTTCCACAATCTGTCAGTTGTCTTTATGTCTTCTGAAATGTCCTTATCAAATTTTTTAGATGTTTCCTCTGTTTTAAAAATCTGTCATGTCTGATTTTGTCACTAATGGCAGGAATTCACATGGCACTGGACTAGAACATCCTGAGTTGTGCGTAAGGCACGCAAGATATAAAAATTGGTGCTAGAAAAAAAAAGATAAATCTCAACTGATGTGTTGAGAGAGTTGCTACTGTTAGTTAGTGACATAACATTTGTGCAGTTAGCAGCGAGTTTCATCAACTCTGTATCGATGTACTGCTCCACATACTCCAGTGGCTGCCAACCATGTTGCTCATGCAGTGTTTCATCTTCAGCCTCAAACTGAACTAAGTCTGGAGTGAAGGCAGCAGACTTCCAGCATTTTCTACATGCAAGTTTGTTAGATTCTGGCTCATCATGGTTCACGTCAAAACTTTTATCACGCTGACATTTACGCAAGTGTCCTCTGGATCTCTGCACATGGTTACTGCCATCATGTTTACATGCATGTGGATGGGGTTGTGGCTCACTGTCACTGTCATCACTGCTCTGCTGATCAAACTCTGATAAATCTGGTGGAATATCATCTTCATTTAATTGTTCCACACTAGGATCAGCATCCTCACCATCAGACAACTCCTCCACCTCAGAGTTCTCTCCTATTATTGCATTTAGCAATCATTCCACTTTTGACAAAGAAATATGGCCTGGAAATGTATTACAGAGGAATATAAAATTAAATCAATGTAGACTAATTTGTGCAACATGCAACAACTATTTATGCTCTTGGAAACTGTTTGTTTCTTCCCAAATCTTCCCAAGCCATGTGTCCTTATTTTTACACCTTCACTTTGCAATTATACCATTATAAAGTCCAAGTGTCCTCAAACGAGTACTTCCTAATTAGCAGCTTCCTAGCTTGTTACTATTGCTAAAACTTGTGAAATTTGCATGCCATTTCAAACTGCAAATGTTATTAAGCATAATCAGGCTTTGTACCTTGTCCACTTTTATCTCAGGAACGACTGTAAAATGTCTTAGTTGAGACTGACGTCACCTTGTTTTTACAACTGATTAGTGCAATGTTCTTTTGCTACCACTAAATGGCGCCATGCTCTCTGTGTAAAAGAATGCTGCCTCTTTGGCCTACTGACAGGCAGGGCTAATTTATGTATCATAATTTTACAAGACAATGTAGAAAAGTTGGAATAACAATGGAAGTGCTATAGGTTACAGACAGAGTATTATGGAAGGGGTGTAAAGCTGAGAGACATCACATCCTCTCCCATTTTTAATTGATTTGTCAGACAATATCATTTATTTAATGCACTGGGTAATGCAAATCTAGCTATTGTACCTTTAATTAAGTTAGAGTCTCAGGAATCTCTTTTTTTTTCTTTTAGTCTTGTGAAACAAAGTGGAGAGCAGGAGCCTTTGCTTCTACTGCTGAATAGTTTGCAACTTTGTTAAACCCTCATCCAACAGGTCTGAACGTGGATACTGTGGTCGCTGGGGATGACAGTCTGGACAGAAAAAAGCCAATAGGCATCGAAGGGAGACGTCAAACCATGAGCTGCAATGCAGATCCACGCCCTTCTGGGGGCACAATGGAGCGACGACACACCATCTGTGGACTTGACTGGAGGCCATCACTTTCCAGGAGTAACCACGACAAAAACCAGAACATGGAGAGAGGATGTGGAGGAGGTGCAGGGGGAGAGAGAGGAGGAGGAGGAAGCCTAGAGAGGAAGAGAGTAGGAGGAAGCTGGGAAAGGAAGCCGCAAGCACGTAAAACAGGAGGGAGCTGGGAGAACCGCAGAGCAAGGCCTATGAGTGGGAACTGGGGGTTGGGTCCAGGAGGTGGTGGTGGAGGGAGCTGGGAGAGGAGGCCTGGAGGAGCTGGGAGCTGGGAACGGAAGAGCTATGGCAGCTGGGAGAGGAGGAACCACAACCCGCTGGAGCCCACGCCCTGCCCTGACGCCTACTGCAACCTGGTCATCCTGGCTGTGGAAAACCGGGTATGTCACCTGATGAACAAAAAAAACTAGCTCCAGATTTGACTTCATTAAATAATTTGATTCAGGTTTTTGCAGACATTTGTGGTTGATGGCCTCATTTTAGTGATCAGATTTCTTATGCTGAGATTTTTCTTATATCAATTTAAAGCACAGCATACTACTGTTTTGAGTTTCCCGTGGCCATGTGCAGGTAATGCTAATACTTGAGATGTGATGACACTGTTGTTTAACCAATCACATACTCCAGCCCTGTGAGTACCCCACCCCTCTCACACGTTCCTGGAGCTTGATTTGATTTACCTGCTGAGGGCTACCAAAATTTAGTTCCAGCACCTCGTCTCCATGCAGCGGAGACAAAAAGCAGAACAAGGCATACAATTCCATTACAGGATGGGAGGTTCCTACAATGGAAAAGGCCTCTTAGGGTGTTTTCACATATGCTCCTTTATAAATGAACCCAACTCAGTCCTATTAAGCTGCGTGTCCACTGTCAGAACCTAATGAGTGGTATACACCGTACTTACCTTAACCATCACCAAGCACAGCCTCTTTCAGTTCATACTGTAGAGACTCTGGAGCTCTCAGACCTTTACCGCTTTCACATATGTCTTTTATATCAAAGGATCCTCTAATTTGTCTATTTTTATTGCGTGTGGTAAAATGCTTTTCATGTAGTCTTTTCAGTTTGATGCAGCACTGCAGTGGGGTTCCAATGAAGCCCCTCGCTCTCATAGGAGCTGAAAACTGAAGGAAACCCTTAACGTGTCTATGCATTATAGACAGTTGTAGTTTGATGTGCTCTTTGTTCAGTATCATGAGAAGTGCAGTAGTTTCTTCCCTGCACTAAACTAATCATCCATTAAGATTTTTAACTGTACTACTACTGATACTGCTTATTAATCTGGTACTTTGAGTTTGTTTGTAGTGCTCATACAAAAAGATGACTGACTAGTAGATAGATAGATAGATAGATAGATACTTTATTACAGACCCAAGGTCCAGGTGTATAAATGCTAAAAAAAACAATAAAACCATGAAACAATCAGAAATAAATAACAATAAAAAGACAACAACAAGAACAACCAATAAACAACTACCCTTTTAAAAGGCAGGTATACCAGTGTTTCCAAAGTACTGAAGTATATCGCATGTCACTATATGCAATATTAGTCAACAATAAAACAATTTGTTTTGAAAGCCAACAGGGACCAAGTGTGAACACACCCTTAGTGAGCTTTAGGGATGCTAAACTAGTGCAAGTATGACCTGTCTGCAGCTTTGTACTTAACACACAGACATGAGACTTGACATCTTTTCGTCTCACACTCAGACAGAAAATAAATGGGCATACTTGCCATTGTGCTGAATGATTATTCTAGCCTAAAAAGCACTGAGTATAGTAACGTGGTCATTGGTTTTAGTGTTGGACAAGATGCAATGCTGACTTGTTTCTTATGAACTTTCAAAACATACTGTCATACAGAAATGTGTTATTTTAACATCAGAAGAATAACTCAAATAACTTTCCAGTCTGAAGCAGAAATCTTTGAAACCACTTCTTCCAGTCCATTCCTTTAGTCTCAAATACAGTAATCAAAAGGCTTCAGAAGTTTTCTGGTGAAAATTCTGGTGGGGCACACTTTTGTGCCTGGGTGCTCTTACTGCTCCTCTATATTTCATTATTGTCAGCAGAGAGCTAGTTAGACATACACTCTTTTCGCCATCCCATAGGTCAAAGTAGCTCTGATTCTGATACCAGGTGGCATTAACACTATGTTTACATTACATCACAATCACAGTACAACTATTCACAATTGTATAGAAATCCACCCCCTAGAGGTTTGAGATATATAGGAGTATTTTGGTCTGGACCAAAGGGCCAAACAAAATCATTGTCCCCTGGAGCTGTGCTACTAGAGACTGGTGTTTGTGTGCTCAGAGTTGATATCACTGTGTAACATTCAGCTCAGTTAAATTCATTTTCTTCAGACTGGCCCTAACCTTAAATATAACCACCCACTCTAAAATGTAATGAGGACTTGCTTTTTGTCCCTATGAAGACGCTGAGTCCTCTCAGTGTGACTGTGTAAACAGACTTACTGTATATACCCATAACATGAATAATCCCAGGCCACACATGCACACACATTGTCTTGTTGCATAATCTAAGTCTTTGCAACACTTACAGCTGTGTAGCATTGTCACTGTGTGTGTGTGTGTGTGTGTGTGAGTGAGAGAGAGAGAGAGAGAGAGAGAGAGAGAGTGATAGTGTTCCTCGGTCTTTGTTAACCTTGTTCCCAGAGCAATAATTGAACTGACAACATTATAGCGTGTCCTTGATCAGTTGGCTCATACAGAGCTAATAGACTCCAGTCGTATTTTCATCACAACAACAGATTGCTGGCTTGGCCGTGCATGGATGCTTATTAATGGGTATGTACCCTTGAACAAGGCACTAACCAGTGCAAATGCTGCAGCAAAGTTGGTCACACAGTAGGACCTGGCAGGGACAAATCAATCACAAACTGACAAAATATAGTTCCCAAAAAGAAAAACAAAGTCAGGCTTAACAACAGGTATGCAGTTTATCCATAGGGTCAGGGTCAGGGTCAGGGTCAGAGTCTGGGTCTGGGTGCCAAGCAACATTACTGGTGGACTATAAGCAATCATCTGGCAATGAGGACACACCAACGCTCTCCTTAAGTACTGCTCTGATAATTGAGAGCAGGTGTGCCTCGCCGCCTGGAATGCACTCCCACCTGTGCGGGGGCAGAGCTACTGGGATTACTCATACCAGCTGATGGGGTGCTTGGGGTGGCCAGGGCCATGGACATAACAGTGATGTCACAGAAGGTTATGTTACTCGTTCAGTGTGATAATTGCTTGTGTGTGTGTGCAGGATGCTGCAGAGGAGTACTGTTCTCTGATCTGTCAAATGTTCCAAATCATTTATGGCCATCAAACCATTGAGTGTGTGGACAGGGCTGGGTTTCATCACACCATGCCGGACCGCTATTGGCTGCAGAGGAGTGAGTCAGCCTTTCTGTTTGCTGAAAGTAGAGCTAAATATTGTATAATATGTAGAGACTTTATAACTTAGCTTTTATTTTCGGCTACTGGTGATGCTAGTTTAAAGAGGGCAATGTCTGTTAATCACTCTATATATCGTCTTTGCTCCAGAGCAAGCAATCTCCAGACTTTCTGCCCTGAAAATTCATGGTCAGAAAATTTATGTTAACGTTTTTGTCCAACCTCTGTCATTAGCTCTAATGTCACCATCAGATCACATTTTATTCCAGTTGTATAAAAGCAATACTGTATAGTATTTAAAAATGTGCCCATCCCACCCCTGTTCCTTAGAGGATTTGCCCTAAGGAAAACTGCAGCCTCTCTAGGGATGCTGACTGTGCTTAAACTTGGACTCGTCTTTCACTATCATACTATAGTTGGTTTGAATGGGAAACTGTGTATTTAATGCTCTGCCTCTGTCTTTTCTGTGTAGGTGACAGCTGTCTGACTGACATGTCCTACAGTTATGACCCAGAGTTTAGCTGCTGCAGCTCATAGTGAGTAACATTTGGTGCAATGAAGATGTACCGTAGATCACAGTGTTTGTTATCAATCAACAGCTTGACACATTTTCTACCAGACATTTTAGGTGATAGCTTTGTCAGCTTTTATTAGTCACAGCGATGATTACAGAATACATTTTCAGCACAGCAGTGGTGCCCCTTTCTAGAGATTTGATTTTGATTTTCCAAATATATATCAGCTTACTTCACAGACACAAAACACACACATGCACACACATTTTCTGTACATAAAACAAGCAGGCTCATCCTCATTATCTACAGTAGGTACTGTATGTTCTGACCTTGATGTATATAAATTACCATAGGTCGGGGGTTTTCAAAGTGTGAGGAGGTGGTCCTCCTTTCAGATGTGCAGTTGTTTGGTTAGAGTATCATCCTATCCTTTACCCTAAAGGTTATCAATCTGAAGTCTGGTACTTTATGTACTCACAGATTGTAATAATTCTACTTCAATGGTTTTCAGTTGGTTAATGTAATCTTTTCAATAGTTATTGCCTTTTCTCTGTTTGACCGATATATACATTTCCTTTTTCCAGCACTGTAATGTTGATGCCTCTGGATGTGGTTTCTTAAATATAATTAATGAAAGAAGTCAGTGTAATATAAAAGTCCAAAGGATTTTTCATAATTTGAAGGAATCCTGTATGATTAGTGGTTTCGACACTGACTGTAAACAGTTAACATTGGGGACACTTGATGAATAATTTGATTAATAATTTGCACTTTAGGCCACTATAAAACAATAAAGAACAACTAACGGATGAGTGGCAGCTGACTGCCAGCTACAGTTGACTAGCAGCAACAGTAAACATATCCAATAATCTATTTATCCATAACTCCATCTGTGTCAGGTGATATTCCATCCAGTTGTAAGAAACTCTCCCTCTGTCTCCCTCAGTGATGGTTCCCAGGATGCCTTTGAGCTCTACTACAGTGAGACATACAGTGAGAGTTCATCTCTGTCGCTGCAGGACTCCCATCGTAGTCTGGCTTCAGCCAATGATGCAGGAGACAGCAACCCTGACCTGCTGCTGATGCAGGAATATATGATCACTGTGAGTGTGTGTGTTGGTGAGTGTGTTTGCTTCCATGAACATTATTGCCTGTTATAATTCATAACACAGCTCTGCAGAGTTTCTGCAAAATGATTACACCATTTTAAACATTTTTCTGGTTATACACAGTAGAGTGAATATTAGCATTTTGTCAGTTTGTCAGATAAATTGATCAAATGTATACATTTTAATTGTGATGGGTGATTACATAGCCTAGTCATGTGCAATGCACATCGAAGAGTTTTATAAATGTACACATTAACTACCAACACAATTAGGTTACTACAAACATGACATCCATCAGATCACAGAATTGTTTTGCTTCCATTTTATAGAAAGAATACAGTTTGTGCATGTGATAAAAAGACAAAAACAAAAGGTGCCTTAATGAGGTGTTGGGACACCACAAGATTCCTACAAATGCATAAGTCACAATGTAGGATTGCAGTCTAAAACAAGACTATATATTTATATTTGTAAAAAAAAGTTATCTAAATGTAAATTTGTAGGCTCCC
>NW_018128037.1:1266990-1267945 GCF_001952655.1 Monopterus albus
ATATATCTTTAATGAAAATTTTTTTAACTGTTATGTATCATTTGTATTCCCACGAAAACAACAGCTTGTTGGTTATAACCCCTGTTTTGTTGGTGAGCCAGTTGTTTAGTTGCATAGTAATTACCTTGTTTTACTAAAACTGTTAATGAATAAGCAAACAAGCTAAAACCTATATCATAAACAAAACAGGGTTTGAATGTAGCAGCTTTGAACCACCAGAATAAAATGTTGTTGCTCATAGTTGAGCTAAATATGTTTGGCTAACTGCTAGCAAACAGTAGCTGATAGCCTTCTGCAGCTGCCTGCCTTCACCTATCATGTGACCAACCCATTGCACATTGTGGTGCTCCTTCAACAGTCTCCACTCATTGTTGACAATGGCAGAATTACCCAGTCACACCACAAAATCGCACAGCAAAATTCATCTGCACAGCTTTGCAGTGCGTGGTTGTAGAAGCTTGGCAAAAGAGTGACTACCAGTAGGACTGGCAGTGATGCTGTCAAGCTAACTGCTAACACACAGTCACTTGGGTGTATGCTGGCACTGTTTGTAAAATTTTTAGATGTTGGTGTGTGAGTGGGCATTAACTGTTGCTGGCAGCTATTATTTTGTTAATTCTGTCAGACCTAATTGTGTTATTTGTAAACTATAACTTCTAATTAATGTATTCTCCAATTTTATTATCACATTTTTTTATCAGTGTTTTGTGAGTCACTGTGTCATGAAGAGTTTGGTAGGCAGGAGTAAACAGTTCAAATCCTTGAAATATACACTGATCAGTCATAACATTCTGACCACTGGCAGGAGACGGGAATAACACTGACTATCTGTTACAGTGGCACCTGTCAGCATGTGGGGTATATTAGGCAGCAAGTGAACATCCAGTCATCAAAGTTAGAAACAGGAAAAACATAAGGATCTGAGTGACTTTGACAAGGGCCAAACTATGGTGGT
>NW_018128037.1:1268168-1287341 GCF_001952655.1 Monopterus albus
AGAAACACTGTACATTGGTCTCTATGAAGAGAAAGAGTCAGGGGCTGTAGTGGTGATATCACACCTAGAGTGGTGAGGCTGTTGGATTTGTCTCAACAATTCTCTCTAACTCGTCCTCATGAATAGTTTTCACTCCTTTTACATAAGTTTTTCACTGAATTGTAGACACATTCATGCTCTTCCTGACAATAGAACTGTGGAAGCAAATGGATTCACAGAAGATGCACAGTGAGCCACAGAGACACGAGTGCCAACCAACTGTCACATTGACTCCTGTGTAAACAGTGTTAGGCAGGTGGTCACAATGTTGTGTCTGATTGGTGTATATGATGGACATGGTTTCACCATTCCCTCCACTATGCAAAAGTGAAGCCAAAATATCATGAATACGGTGGCTGCCATATTTTTTGCAGCCAGATTGTGCACAGTAGCAGCCAGAAGTAGAATGACAGCATCAGACTGCCAGTCGCAGCTGTCAAAACAACCCAAATACACCTGTTTTTATACGATTGAATAACTTCTTAAAAACAAACTTACCAGAAGAATGACTACTTGTACACACATCAATGTGATAATATATACCAAAATCCACAGAAGTGACCTTTGGGAAAATTTATTTGATATGTACCTTGAGTTTTTAGTGTGGCCATGTCCCATCCACTAACATGGTTGGAATGGGATTTTGCAACCAGTCATCGAGTTTTGGTGGCTTCACTTCTGGGACCTCTTAGCTTGTTCATTGTTCTTAAGGTTGATGGTTCAAGTGGAGAAAAATATGTCGTCTGTATGTTTTTAGGTTCTCAGTCTCTTTGTGTGTGTGTGTGTGTGTGTGTGTGTGTGTGTGTGTGTGTGTGTGTGTTAACTAACGTAACAAGCTGAGTCCAGTGGAGTTGCAGCAGTTTGCAGTGCTGCTGAGAGAATACCGACTGGGATCAAACATTGAACACTTCTGCTCCGATCTGCTGCAACTGTATGGAGACAACCGCAAGTTCCTGCTCCTGGGTGAGAGTCATAAAAACAAACAGAGAGAGAGAGAGAGCACTCATTAATTGAGTGAAACTCTGTGTGAAACCACAATGTACTATTTATACTGTTTTGTGGTACTATGGCAGTAAAACAAAACTGAGTTTGTCTGAACTGCACATTAACTTGTCACCTGTCTCTCTAAGTGTGTATATTGTTGTACTGTGTTGTATGTGTGATCGTCTTTAGTTTGTGTTTATGAAAACAAATTCTGACCCACTTCTACTGAGGAAACCACAGCTTCCTCTTTCAGCCCTGTGAGCTGGTGGATAATCTTCATTATCAAAGGTTTGGCTGAGAAAGTGGAAGAAATCAGACAAACACCAAACTGTGTGAGAAGTTCTGAAGCACACGGACTGAATATGAACTTTAAATGTCCTTTGCTGTCTTTCTTTAATATTGCTTCATGTTAAGGTAAAACAGGCTGTATTTTTAGGACCTCAGTGAGAAGGGCTTCAAGTTTTTTTGTTTTTAACAGCTAAATGCTTCTCTCCTTGTTATTTCTTTCGTTTATGTGGTAGCTGGAGTGGGCAGTTTAACTGTATGCACATGTAGGGCCTGCTCTATTATCTGCACCTGTCAAAAAAAGTGGTTACACTGTAGCCTTATCATTGACTCTCCGAGTCTGAGCGCTACTGGAGGGATGACACCATTCTTCCAAAAGATGCTCCCTCGTGTGATGTTTTGATGATGGTGGTGGAGACGCTGTCTAACACAACATCTCCCATAGGTGTTCAGCTGGTTTGAGATCTGGTGATTTGTTCAGGTGTTCCATTAATTTGTCACCTGTCTGTAGAGATGACTGCTGCAGGGCACCAAAGGCAGCACTGCAGCACTTTAGAAAACTGCTGCAAGGCACCAAAGGCAGCACTGCAGCACTTTTCAAAGGGCTCAAACACATGAGCATAACTCTCCATAAAATTTGTAAAACTCTACTTCTCATAGCTAAAAGGATCATTTTGTCAGTATACTATTAATTCAACTTATTAGCCTTTATAGATAGTTTGTGCCTCACACAATCATAATGAGTTTGCCTAATTTCCTACCTGCACAATTACAGTTTTCATGGCATACACATCACGTTGTTTTTTTTACCAAGCAGCAGTCTGACCACTTCGCGCGGTCCAGATTAAAATGGGGTGTGTCTAGGTAAATTTTGGGTGTGTTGATAATATGAGGGCAGACAAAGTGACTGCGCCACTGACCAGGAAAACCCAGGTCTGTCAGATCATCATTACTAGTTAATGAGCACTTTGGCTGTGTTGTGATGCACACCTGTCTAGGTGTGTGCACAATGCTCATATACTGTGTTTGTTATACCATGGGATGTGATGCTCAGGACATGCAAAATTTAAAAAATTAAAAGATGACATTGCACAACACCCTGTGAACAGACCCTGAACTTTCTTGCTGTGAGACAACAGTGCTAACCACTGCTCCAAAAGAAAATCTTTCTTGTAATGATTGTACTTTCTAGCCTTTTTATCTTCTATGAAGGAACTACCCAAACACAATGCTGTACAAAAATTGTTGGTTTTAATTCATAAACCTGTTGTTTCTCAGGCATGCGTCCCTTCATCCCAGACAAGGACGTTGGGGTGTTTGAGAATTTTCTGGAGAGTATTGGGATCCGAGAGGGCGGGATTTTAACTGACAGCTTTGGACGCATCAAACGCAGCATGAGCAACACATCAGCTACGGCCATGAGAGGGTACGTACAGTACGTCGAGTAGTGCAGTGCACATGTTGACTTCAGGTCACTTTGATGCTTGGTTTTAAAGCTCAGAGCTAATTAGTCTGTAAAATTTGTTTATTGTACATAACACACTGTTGTCTCCAGGCCATTATATATCTTATTGATATGGTACATTTTGTTGATTTTTAACTAAATTGAGGAGCATCAATCTGTGGTCCATGTGCTGCAGTAACGCTGTCTTCATATCAAAGAAAAAATGCATTACTTTGACAGAGCAGTTTGATTTAGTCATATGGGATCTATTTTTTAATCTATGAATTTTAAATCAACAATTAAAAGTCCAAAAATAGTTTTAAATGAAGTCGATTAAACCATAGTAATAATTTCAACATTTATTCCCTTTGAATGTCAGCATGCATTCACACACAAGACTGGTATGCTTGCCACTTTGGTTAACATTGCTGTGTTCTCCCAGGGGCATCTTCTCCATAACAGTTTCATTTTATATGAGAAAATATCAGATTCTTACAATTTGAACATGAAATCCTATAAGAAGTGGTGAATATTTATTGTAACAGGTCAGTTAAAACAATACTTTTGGCTCAATTTGGGTGTGAGATTATGTCCAGTTAAGATACTGTACAGTTACCATAGTTTTTATTCACCTGGGGCGTGAATACCTCTAAACTGCTTAAAAAGGCCCAGCAGAGACTTTACTTCCTACGGGTGCTCAGGAAGAACAACATCTCCCATCAGTGCTCCACTGGGAGCATCCTTACATACTGTATATGTGTATGGTACAGCAGCAGCACAGTGGCTCAGAGGAAAAGGCTCCAGAGGGTCATTAATAAGGCCCAGGAGATCGCCGGCTGCCTTCTCCTCACTCTGGAAGAACTACAGAGTTCCCGCTGCCTCAAAAAAAGCTCAGAACATCATCAAGGACACTTTACACCCAGGATGTTCACTCTTTGAACTACCGAAAACCAGTCCTGTTTCAGTTCACATGGTCCACTTTTTGTAAATACAAAAATACAATCGTTTTTTTTTAGTATTACTAATTACTAATTTCCTGTAAAACAGACAGATGAGAGGTAGCATTTAGATAAATGGCATGTTTTCCCAGCAGGTATGACAACTGCTCCCTGGCCTCAGGATCTCAGGAATTCAACCGACGCATCACTGACATCACCCATGACATCCAGGCACTCGGCTTCCAGGACACACATGGAGACATTGAGGAGGAAGACTACTATCTCTGATGGAGGGCAAAGAGAAAACGAGAGAAAGTAAGAGTAAGAAAATGATCCTGTAAGACCAAATATGAAAATTCAAAGAAATTATTAAAGAACAGTTATGATTCATTTTCAGAGTATTATACAATAGATGCACAATTAGACAATACAAATGTTATTGTAATTTGTTTTAAAAATGAATCACTGCTACTACAATGAAAACTAATACTATCACCACTGACAAATGTATTTGTGTGTATGTATTTTGTTCATATAAAAACTTAGCCCGAGTGAACTAGAATTTTCTTCTTGTGACTCTTATTTAAAACAAAAATGAATAAAACTTTACTCTGGTCATCATTATAAAATACATAAAAAGGAAAGCTAGACATTTCCAGCAGGGGCAGTAGAGCTTTTTGTTCCAGGCTTCATGACCCTTATTGATGATGCAAAGCTTTTCCTTTTTGGAAGACAGCTTGTTGCTTGGGTTCACTGCAGCACACTGTGGCTCCTTCTTATATTGCTTCTGAAAGTCAAAGGTCATGAGTCGTGAATCTGGGAATTCAAAATGACTGTTTTTCTCAGTGGCTTTTGTACATTTCTCAGATCAGAAATGAAAATCTCTAAACTTGTTGTTCAACATCCACATCATCCAGTCATTTGTGCACATTATTTAAATGTTTTCACATTGTTTTTAACTGATTGCAAATGCTTTGGCATGTTCATGCAGCTGATCATGTTCAATTGTCTGTTGTTTTCTACATTATCAGTTGCTTATGTCATGTTGATCAAAATGTATTATACTATGTGTTATCTGTTGAATAGTCTGATCTTCCACAACATTTAGGCATTAGTTCATTTAAGATGTCATTAAATGCCAAATGGGGGAACTAGTTGTATTTGTCAAGCATAGTTCTATACAGCTCTGTTAGACTTTTTTGCAACTTTGTCAGAATTTTTGAATTGCTCTAAAGTGAATCTTGATTTTCACTAATGAAGGGGATTGTGTGAAGCACAAGATTAACCAATGATCTGCCAGTTCTCTACTGTAAAATAGCTTAGAGGTGCATCTCATGAGCCTTCAACTGGTAAGCATATATATATATATATGTGTGTGTGTGTGTGTGTGTGTGTGTGTGTGTAGAAAGAGCACAACACAATGTTACAGCTTCTGACAATGAAAGAACAAGGAAATGAATAGTATCAACTGCTGGGGAGAAGACGAAGAAGAAGAAGAGGGCTGCATGGTGGAAGGGTACGGAGGTGAAACAGAGCAAGGGAGAGAAAGGGCCAAACACATACAGTAAGCATGTTCCCAATGAAATATGGTCCATACTTGTTGACCACATTGTCATTCATGGCCTTACAAAGGCTGAGGCTGGTTGAATGTTGGGAGAACAACTGTTCTGTCCAGGGACGTTTCTTCTGTTTACATTTCTAATGTTGCATTTTTTTTCCCTTTGTGCTATGCAGCGATGTAAAAGTCTTTATTTTCTGTATCGCAATAACATCGCTGTAAATCAGTAAAAGTGTAATTGCAAATACTGTCCAATCTCCCACATAGACTCACCACCCACTTTATTAGGTCCAATTGTACAATTGCACGCACTTCAATGCAACATTCCCACCTTAACATTGGTGTTTATGAAGCTCAGAATGTTTCAGTTTTTGGTGAAATTGTCATAAATTCAATTATATGTTTATTATTGAAGTCATAATTAAAGGTGATGTACTGGACTACATTATATTCAGAGTTGTATTTATATTTTTGTCCTCTCCAGCTACATATACTGTATGAGAGTATCAAGAGGTTCATAAAACATACGTACAAAAGTTTTTGTTAATCATTATATATCATTATAAAGGGGTCCTGTGTGTAAAAGTCTGTATCCCTAAATTTATATAAAACAAAGGCATCAATATTGTACAAAGCTGCTGTGTGGTAGCATTTACTCATTTACTGAAGGGATTGTAATACCTACCAGTGACCACATGGTGGCAACTGAGGCTAGATAGATAGATAGATAGATAGATAGATAGATAGATAAACAGAGAGATAAAAAAAATGATTAGATGTACTATATTGTAGTTTAACAAGTAAATGCAACGGTAAGGCACCATAAATACAAAATTATCCTTTCTTTCTGTGCATGTCTCTCCTGCATTGACCTGTTATCCTGGCCCCAGCATCGTGACCTTCCCATGGTGCACTGCTTCTCTCCCCTCTGGTCCACCCATGCCAGCCTCACTGAGCATCAGAGATGGAGAGAATCAGTGAAGCCATAGGCTTCACCCGAGTCATGTTAGGCCCCTCACCCTCATTATGTAATACAACAACACTGAGCACACTCTCTTTATCAGCAGTGATATATATTATTGTAATCAATCTAAAAGGTTCATTTTCATTTCTTGACATAGTACACAGGAACTGCAAACACACTGCATTGTACAAATTTTTTAAAATAGTTATTTCACCTGGACATATGCATGGAGACACCTGTGTAGAATTAGAGAGTGAGAGGTCAAATTTTCAGGTGAATTATGTCTGGGTACATTGCAGGCAGTGATTGTTCTACAGCTTCCAGAGGTCAAAGGTCATGAGTTCATACATTAAATGATACCAGGAAATGCATGTTCAGATCTGCTATCAGGACAGAAGATGAACTCTGAGGTCATTTCTGTCAGGTTGACTGTAGTTCCTGGGCTGTGTGTGTGTGGTTGTTTGTCTCCATGTCAGCTCTGTGATAGAATGGTGACCTGTCCAGGGTGTACCTGGATGGATGGATGCTACCAGCCAGTAGTGTCCTCATGCTTTTCCCACATCCTGTAGCACAGCACTTTACATTACACTTTAGTGCAAAGCTCTATTATAAGAAATTGCATCATGAAAATTAAAAGAAAATTCATTTACACTGAGATCAAATGAAATCTAATGATATCAGTTTTGGAAATCCATCGTCTTGTTGTTCCAGCTGAGCTGGTAGATCAATTGTAGATCATTTGTTGTCCTCCAGATGTCAGGGATCAGGGTGAGCGCACAATCCCTAGTTAGCAGAGATTACAGAGTGGTGTGTCCTACTGATTATATTTAGCAGACTACACAGTGTGGTCACTCTGCTGAGCCGACTGCATTCACACAGCTTGAGTCTCAGTCTAAGTCTTGTTTCTAGCATGTGTATGTATGATATAGCCAAAATGTCACTTTTTTACATGGGCAAGACAAGAGATATATGACAATGTTTGGAGATGTTTTGAGCCAATGTTAAAGAACGGTGTTGGGGCCAATGCAGGCAAGGATTAACACTAGCTAATATAATGCCAATCAAATTCTTATTCTTGCTTACTTTCACTCTACTGCTCTAAACCACTCTGCTGTTGTGAACCACAGGTTCTCTACTACTCTCAACACAGTGCTTGTTAAATACTGTCTATGTGCAACAGAACTTTCCCTCCAATAATGGAGACAGTATGAGCAATTCACCAAACGTGTGTTGAACAAGCAAACCACACACTTGCAGAAATGTGGCCTCTACACTATACTGTGAATCTCTTTTTCATCCTTAAACCAATATATTACACCTTTTCCACTGTAAAATCTTATTGATCTGTAACAGAACTTGTACCCCTTGTCCTGGGTTCTGCTTTTGTTTTCTCGGCCCTCTGCCCCCTTAGGAAACAAGTGCCAGGAGCTTAATTTTGGCATCCTTCAAGTTCAAGGTACTCCAGGGTGAAGAGGTTTCGGTGCTCACGTAGCTGTCACCTGCAATTGGTTAAAGCTTTTCTGCCTAATTTCTTTTCACTCACTAGAGGGTCTAGTGAGACTCAAAACAAACTGGCACTATAAGCCACTGCTAACTGCTCCTCGCCACACCCATTACATCCTGTTTCCTAGCAACAGTGTAAACTATGGATGTCTGGTTGTGACAAATTGTACAAAGTGCAGCCTCCAGTCAGAAGCTAGCGTTAGTTGATTAACGAATAAATTTGCTGCTTTTAGCACTCTCTATCTTAAGAAGCCAAACCACTGTCAAACCTGGTTGTTGCTTTTTCTTTGTCCCAATGCTGCTGTCCACTATAGTGATGCGTCAACACAACTGTCATGTTGGAATGGCAATGCTGTCAGGTTTGCCCGGCTGCACCTACTTTCTCACTCCCCTCACTCTGTTTTCACTCCCTTACCCTGATTACGTTATTCTTTACACCTGCTTCATATCCCCTGATTACCACCAGCTGCACCTGATTAGTTTCTCCCTATTTAGTCCCTGCTCTTCGTTTGCTCCCTTGCCAGTTCTTTCTAGCATTTCTCAGGCCCGTTTGTTCCCCGTCGTTCTTTTGATCTGTATTAGTATTTTTTGTCTCCTTCTCTCCAGCTGCTTAGATTCATTCCCTCCTCGCCTCAGTCGCTCCTTCGGACCACGGACCTCCTCCACTCTGATTCATCACCACCCTGCAGGTCGATGCAGTCTACTACTTACCGTATGTACTATTTCTGTTCATCTTCAGAACCATCCCACTCGACCAGTCCAGGAGTGAATCCCAGTGTCCACAGCCCGGTCCTCTTCTCATCATCTCCACCATTGACTGTGTTACCCTCCGAAGCTTGACACCCGGTCCCCATTACTACTCTACTGTTCATTTCTTGTCACTTATAATTTAACACTGTAAATAAACTAGCACTGCCTGCATCGAAGTCAGTCACCTGGGTCCGTCAATTTTTTGTGACTCGCTCACTTCTGTGTTCGAGCCATCCTAACAATGACAGGAGTTAAAGCTACAGTAACTAAGATTTAGCACAAATGTGGATAAATCAAGTGCAAAATTGTCTAGAGGTGTGCACTGCACTTCTTCCACGCCCCGTTGATCCAAAGTTATAAAATGCATTTTTCAAACCAGTATGGGTCATTTCAAAGACAGACCATGAACGCACCATGTGCAGGTACAACCCAGGATGGGAGCGGATCTGTTAGACCCAAGAGGCTGCATTCTGTAGCACAGAAAGAGTGCGACAAAGGACAAGGAAAAACCAGAGTTAACATTGGTTTGGCATGTCACAAATGGAAAATTTGTGCATTTTATTTGTCACTTTGTGCATACAACTCTGCATTTTCAGTGTTTTTGCAGAGTTGCCTCATGGATTTAAACCTTTAAAGTCATTGTAGCCCTTAGACAGAAGCTGTCATTCTTCTGGGGTGACAGACTGCACTCCTTCTTTGGACATTTACACGTAGCCAATGTGAAACAAACCGATCATAGATTTAACTGTCAATATTTAAAGTATAGTCAATGACCACTAGAGCATGCACTTGCATTTCCAATCCACAACTCAGTTGGTGGTTATAGAACTGAAATGTCTGGATAACCTTAGCCAGCATTAGAAAAACCACTATTACTCATTTGATCTTGGATCTGTTTAGTGACATACTGTATGAAGAATACCCCAGTACTCACAGCAAGCCCTGTGTTTGTTCCCCTCTGTATAACAACCTAACATTAGCTGCCTGCCTGATGATGATATGCTACAATATCTGGACAGCCTTACTAGATCGCACTAACACAAAAATATTTTGTACCCATCAAAAAAGATTTTGAAATATTGATAAATAACAGAGGGTTCTAACTGAGCAAACTTACTGTGCCAAACATGAATTTCTTGATCATGCATAGAATGAGGTAAGCCCAGAAGAGGTGCAGACAGAGGAGGACAACCAGCATTACATTGAAGAAGTAGTAGCCAAAGAAGGCAGGGTAGTGTTGAACAGGGTAAACCCAGGTACAGTGGATCAGCCTGAAACATGAGCAGAATAAAGACAAATGAAAATGTCTAATATCTAGGGTTCAGACCTATGTCCTGCATAATTAGATTATGATTTGGTAGGGACCAACCATAAAAACCTTGCCTACCTCCAAACAGCAATAAGACTCAACCCCAGACAAGCTAGATGGGCTTTGTTTTTCAATTGTTTTCGGTTTACCCTCTCTTATCGGCCGGGGTCTCGTAATCAGAAACCCGATGCCCTGGTCTACTACTTACCGTATGTACAATTTCTGTTCCTCTTCAGTACCATCCAACTCGACCAGTCCAGGAGTGAATCCCAGTGTCCGCAGCCCGGTCCTCTTCTCATCATCTCCACCATTGACTGTGTTACCCTTCGAAGCTCGACACCCGGTCCCATTGTTCCTTTACTGTTCATTTCTTGTCACTTATTTAACACTGTAAATAAACTAGCACTGCCTGCATCGAAGTCAGCCACCTGGGTCCGTCAGTTTTTGTGACTCGCTCACTTCTGTGTTCGAGCCATCCTAACAAATGCTGTACCTTCTAATGCATGTACGTGTATGTGTTCAGAATTAACAGAACCATAAGTCGCTGAAATTACAGCAGATTTTGTAGCTCTTTGGTTTATTACACATCCCAGACATGTATTTATGATACTGGATAAATTAAAAATGCTGATTTTCATATTAAAACACTTCATCTTTTGAATCTTGTAACAAAAATATTATTTATTTATTAGCACCATGAAAGTTTCAACACTTTAAAACACTTTAAGGCTAATTAGTAACTCATACACTGACATAGCTGATAAAGCTTACTTTTAAAATATCTTTAAACAAAGTATTTTTCTTCACCTGATAGTTATGTTATCTTAGTATTAAAATTTTTGTGAAATGTTAATCTCTGTTGCTTAGTTTTGGCTGTACCATTAAAGTAGCACAAACATCTGGTGTTTTTTATTATGTGAACTGGCCAGAATGGCCAGAGTGACTGACACAATATGGTGGTGAATGTGATGCACCTTGTGAGGAAAGTTTTTATTTTGAAAAGAAAAGACTATCCATCCATCCATCCATTTTCCAAACCGCTTAGTCCCAAACGGGGTCACAGGGGGCTGGAGCCAATCCCAGCCAGCTGCGGGCGAAAGGCGGGGTACACCCTGGACAGGTCGCCAGCAACTATATGCAACTATATAAACATAAACACAACTGTCAGATTAAAGTATATAGACTTATGTATGCTATATCATAAAAACCCTAACTAATTATATTCATTTCTATCTAAAAGTGAAAATCACCCTAACAACCTCATAAGCCCTGATACGGTATCTATGTGAAATGTACAGTATATATCTATGGGGCAAAGCACTAAAGACTTCACATTTATACAAGTTGGAGTTCTGCTTGTTCAACATCTGTGTGATCAACTTCTCATACAGTTTTCCTTACAGTTTTGTTGCACAAACACTGTGGTCCTTGACTTGATGCCCTCTGCTCAGCTTTGTAGACAGGAGCTCAGCCCCACCCCTGTATAAACAGTGACTGACACAAAGAAAAAATACAGTGGAAAAACAAAGCGGAACTGACCACAACAGCCCTTCAACTTCTGCCAGATTATGCTCTAGGTTTGTTAAACCTTTGTGGTGGAAAAATATTATGCGTGAGTTTACACGGTCATACATACAGTATATTGTTATGCTAAATGTTACGAACAAAGGGTTTGGTACAATTATGAAAATTTGTTACATTTTTATAGATGTGTTTTGGGACTGTGAGTGTTTGTGCACATTGCTGGGTGGATCAAAAAATTTTAAATACTGTAAGTGTCTGCAAGTCTGTATGTAAAAACGGTATGCGGGTGTAGAGCCATAGGCTACATCGCAAAGCTGTGAGTTTGCAACCATACATTGCATAACTGGTGTAATATTTCTTCACAGTACAGTATATAATAATACTTAAATCTCTTTGAAACTCCTTCCAGAGGTAGGAAGGTGTTTAATGCATTAGTTTAAAACAGTTAAGGTAGTACAAAGAGAAAAAATCATTCTCTATAACTATATTAAGCTGCATAGTCTAGCTGTGTCTTATATATAACACTTGAATAAGAACTTGAAACTTGAATAAAAATAGGCCTAATACATCTAGCTGTGTCAGTAGTAACAATAATTAGCCTAGACATTGTACCCTACCCTACCCTACCCTATCCTACCCTATTTCTAACAGTACAGTTCATAACAGAGGGCCACGCCCCTCTCTGAAGGCTCTGGCGCCAACGTCCTTACGTTTTACCGGCTGGGCCAATGAGATCGCAGCAGGGCGTATAGCAGTCTCGCACCGGGTAAAAGGGATTTGACAGTTGCAAGTCTGGGATTAATCCGTCAGTCGACTTCTTCTGTGGGACCGCTACCATGGCGGCAGCGGCTGCTTGCGGCCAACATAATGCCGCAATAGCAGCTGGGGTTTCCGGGAAAAAAACGCATGCTAATAGGGAGCAAACCCGGAGGAACCGTGAGAGCTCTCGTCGGAGACAAGCTGCACTTTTGTTTCTCAGTAACATCTCCCTGGACGGACGGCCAATACTGAGTAACTCAGCCGAGAGTGGAGTAAGCCGCCACCACAAAGACACCGACTTGGAGGGAGCCGACTCCTTCCCTACGGTGGCGGCAGCGGCCGGGTTGTGCCCGGAGATAGGTAGGAGTGGCAGCTGTGGGACATTCTCCAGTTTATCATTGTCCGTGAACTCCGGGAACGTCAGTGCCTCTCCGGTACCGAGGACAGGACTCCTCAATGTACCGTCTATCCTCGTCCTGCCATCGGACACGGGCTTCAGCGGTGCAGAGGGCGCGGAGATGCTGCTGGAGTGCCGCAGAGGCTCGGTCCCTTCGCCGGGGAACAGTAACCTGCTCTCGGCGTCCCCGTCCAACACCAGTCTGCTACCGTCGCCACTGGGGCCGCGGAAGTCTTCCACGCTGCTGTCAGTTCAGAGCTGTAACTCGGCGTCCCCAGAGCCGCGCCAAAGGTGAGAGAAACGCGGCTGTTTATGTTTTTTATCGGGTGAGCATGCGTGTCATTGGAACAGTTTTATAAAAGACAACCCTTTATTTATGTAGCTGGTACCCCCTTGAAACACCACGGATAGCTTGAAGGTCTCAACGTTACCTTAAAGTTGAGGGAGATCGTTGCCATTGGCCCAACTTGTCCACAGATGGAGTGTACCTGGGCTGTCTGGTCCAGTTTAACCCTGGTTATTCACTGTCTGTTCCCGAGCCGGAGCACGGTTTAACAAGGGGTGCAATGCTGTAAGCTCCCGGTTCTCAGTCACCGGTGTGGTCCCAGTGACTCCCCAGTTTTATTGCACTGTCCTTCCATTCACTTAAAGGAAGTTTAGCCCCGTGTCACTGATGCAGCGCCTCATTCACTGTTACTGTTTCCTCCTTCCCTGAAAGTAAGACTGAACTCTCATATTTACAATAATGTCTCACATGCTCAGGTGAGGGTTCCTCACAACAAGATCTTATAAGTTACATGACTCATGTCAGTTGGCTTGGGAGATGGGCATCATTTAGTTCAGCACCAATATTAAGTGGTTTTATCAGGTACTGATTATAAACCACAGACACAGAAACCAACACATCATAAACCAACAGGCTTTAGCTTTTAGATGGCCTAACTGTTGCAGATTATAGTATTTTCTGTATTCTAGCACATCTCATTTTAATCAGTCTTCTTAATCTTATTGTACTTTGTATTTAGACAAAAACCAACCAGAAGTTATTTTCATACTTTTTTGATGAGTTTATAAAATGTCAAACAAAAAAAATCTTTGTTCTCAGAGCCCTCAGGTGACAAATCACTTTAGTCCAACCAACTGTGCAGCACCCACAGATAACCAGTTTTCAATGATAAACAGCAGAGAGAAGCAAGTCTTCACATTTGAGACGCTGGAGCTGGAGAACGTGTTTTATGCTTGATAACTGATAAGCTGTTCATTTATTAAATTAGTTAAATTCCTTTTCTGTTAACGGAGTTTTTGAAGTTCTTCTTTGAGTCTTGTTTACTTATTTAGATTAGATATTTGAAGTGTCCTTTTTTTTAAGTTTCAACTTTATAGTATACTTAGTTTATGTGATGGTCATCTGTGTTTGTAAAAAGGCATTAAACATGAATGCATCTGAGAACTTAGAGATTACTTACACAATACTTGGGCCCTCACAACGACCGGGGTGCATTGTGCTGCATGAATGCGTCCTTTTTCCAAACAGCATAGAGTTTAATTAATTTTAGAGTTTGAAAATAGAGTCAGAGTTTGATACCATCTTCAATCTGACTCTAGCATCAAATTAGTGATGGAATGAACTTTAACAGAATTATTTTTTTAATGGAAAAAGCCATGCTCACCAGACTGAAACTGAAAAGCTGCTGTTTTGTGGACTGATTTATTAAATATTATTTTAAAAGAATAAATTCATATTTTAAATATTTGCTCTTTTGACTCATTTTAAAGTTGAATAGGAAACACAAGTTTGAAAGGAGTAGCCAGCTGGTGTGGAGAGGCTGGTGGCTTTGTAGAGAGGAAGTGAACCCAGGGACGGGTAAAAACCACTAACAGTCAAAGTCATGCTGTAGCACTATAACCTAGAATCATTCTCAGTTAGACACTTGTTGTTATAATTTAGGTTTGGATTTTCTCTGGTCAGTGAAGGAGAAACAGAAACGGACTGGATGGGAGCAGAAAGATGAAGCAGCAAAAGAACTGAGGAAAAAGATTCATTTCTTAATACTGACTTTGTCAGTGTAGTTTTGTAATGATGTGAGTGCCAGCCATGTGTGTGTTTATGAAGGATGCCGATCTGGCTGTGGTTGAGACGTGTGTCTGTCTGTCTGTGCGTGTGTTCTTGTACTTGCTACATAGTGAGGACATTTTGGCCGATCCTCACTTTGTGAAACACCTTTTTGAAGGTAAAGACTTGGTTTTAGGGCAGTTTGGCTAGGGGAAGGGTTGGGGTTAGGCATTTAGTTCTGATGGTTAAGTGTTGGGGTAAGGGGCTAGGGAATGCATTATGCCAGTGTCCCACAAAGACAGAACTAAAAGTGTGTGTATGTGTGTGTGAATGCTGGTGGACAGATCAGCTTCGTCACCATGCTGGCAGTGTATCAAGCCCAGAGAAGATCAGCCATGCAGCGATAAACACTGCTTAACCCCTTTACATCTCACAAGAGGCTGGGAAATTACCAGCAGATAACAGCACATCAGTCAGACTGTTGCATCAGCCCCCACCTGTCATCTGCTGCTTCTGCTGTATGACTTGATTTTATTTATCTACAGTGATGCTACACATTGTATAATACATAATACATTCATTGTATTTAATGCCGTGAAGGTTGTGGCTAATGTTACTAATGCAAAGTATAATCTACACATGAAGTATTGGATTGGGACAGGCAGACTTTGGAGTTTGAGGTTCAGGGCTCCAGTCTGTGAGTGATCACTTGCATTTTGTGACCAAATTTATTTAAGGAGAAACGGACTTTTCAAAGGTCACACAGGGTGCAACAGCAAAATCAACAGGTTATGCACTAGTGACTGCTGTCACTGTATAGAGGGTGGACAGCCGTAACAATCTCCATGATTGCTATAGACCTGTTCCCTAAATGTTTTTCCCATTTACTGTGTCCATAAGTTTCTCTTGCTCGGAATTTCATTATCAATACAGGCTATGCACATTGGTTGGTAAGATTATTTAAAATAATTGGCAGAAAATAGATTACTTTGTGTTATGATGTAAAACAGAGATGGTGCCACCATTTGAGAGAGACTTGGTGGCACCAGTGCTGCCAGTATTAAATGTTAGTCTGGAGCCCTGAGTTTAAACAAAACCCCAAAGATATTCAATTTACAATGATGTACAGCAGAAAAAAGAGGATATCCTCACATCTGTAAGGTGAAAGGAGGAAGCTGGAACCAGATCATTTTTGGCATTGTCAGGTCAAGGTACAGTATATCAGGTTTTTACAAAGATTCCCTAAAAATTAGACGGAACAATACAGGATTTATAATTCTGGCACCAGTTTTAGTTGGATATTAAAAACAATCTAGACATGCAACTAGTGATTATTATTTGGCCTAACCTTAGAGATTTAGGTTTTAGCATCACAGATGACAAAGAAAAGCAGCAGATGTTCAGTGCTGACAAACTGGAATCAGTAACTTTAAGGCATGGAGGATAAATTATCAACTTCTGATTAAATTTTTGTTGATCAAATAATTGACTGTAATAAAAAAAAAAAAAAAAAAAAAAAATCTTAGAAATTACAGATTCATTGGTTGAGTTTCACATATAATATACGTCTTGAATGTTGTTAAAACTGTACTGAATCAGATATATTCCTTAAGTCCTGCATGTAGCATTAGGTCTGTTTCCCATAATTAAGGCCACGTTTCCTATGAGTTCTGTTTGTCCCAAATGTTTTCCATTGATCTTTAGTTGCTTTCCTCATTTGTCATCTTTGGAAAATCCTAAAACACCAGCTCTGTTTGCTGTTGAAGAACAACACCTCCTGACTTTGCTGCAAAGCACAGGGCTGTTAATGACGTCTCTAAATGAGCAGTAATTATTTATTCATGATAAAATTATTTTTATCCTTCGGCAGCAGCATCGTTTGCACAAACCCAGCCCTGGGAAGTTTCAGAAGTTTCATCAGATTTGTGCTAATCTAGCTGGTTGGTTAAAGTGTGAAAGTGTGTTGGGGCTAAAGCAGTTGCTGTTGTGCTGTCTGAGTCTGAAGTGGCAGAAGAAGAGGCAGCCTTCTCCTCACTTAGACACTTCCTGGTGTGATGAAGTTGGCTGTCGTCAGATGCCATCAGTCACGCTCCGGTTAGCCTCTGTCTGTTAACAAGGCTCAGTGTGTGAAGTTGTGCAAGACAGCAAACCAGCCAGCCAACCACTTCATTAGCCTGCTGAGTGAAAACACACTCACGCATGACACACTAAACAGTTTAGCTGTTTAACCAAGGCTGTTATCGTACATCTAGTGGGCGAGGACACTTGGCTGGTAATGAAGGCTATGCACACAGGCTACTGAAGGGACTGAGATCATGTTTACATTAAGGTGGCTAAAATCTAAAACACGGTTTTTGTCCCAGAACAACAGGGTGTTTCAGCTTGTTTCTGAATTTACCTCAGTCCACATTAAAACACCAAAATGGGTAATTCTCCTCTTACTGTGCATGAAAAGCTAATTTAGCATCAATTCTAAGGCTGCTTAGTTTACAGTCAGTCTGATAAATAATGGTTTCATGCTAGAACATGTGAGAGAGAATGAGTAAAAAAAAAACAAGAGAGTTCACAGTTCTGCAGACACACAACTCTGGTCAGCCAGAGTTACCTTTTGAGTGATAGGAGTGGGTGTTCTCTAAAGCTGACAGTAAATATGCCAGATGGGATGTAAACTGGACCCTGGAGCTTCTTTCACTATTTATATAATTACTATTTAGCTAACACTGAGATGGTGTGTGACACCCTAATAACAGCTCATTAGCTAAGGTGTTGGCTTCTGGTAGCAGCCTTAGTGCTACAGTTAGCCAGCTGCTAATAACACCCGCTCCCGGTCTTCTGTTGATTAGGCAGAAAGGCCCAATATCAACAGTGTATATACTATAATTTATATCATTTTAAATGAAATATCTTTAGGAAAAAGATTAGTGTTTTTGTTATTTTCCACAAATGTCTGTCATTCCAAAATTTCCAATACCGATACAGTGTTTCCCCTTGGAGATGTTTCAGGCATGGTGGCAAGATGATGATGGTTTTGCATGCACGTGCTAAAATTTCTTGTTATTCATTTCTCACTCGACACCAGACTTTTGGTTGGTAATTTCTATGTAAAGGTCACATAAAACAAGGAGAGTATTAATAAGACATATTTATTGCACACAAATAATCGTCAAAGCTACCAGTTACTTTACAATCAAAGAAGTCAGAACAATCAATCTTTAATATAAATGAATAAAAAGATAATCCACATACTGTCAGGAGGAAATGAAAAAGGGCCATTGTGGCTGAGCTGGTTTAAAAACTGCGAGCTGTGAGAATGTTATGATTAGCAGAACACGTCATGACTTCAGTCCTCTTTTTATTGCTCACATCATTAAATTTTACTGGCACTGAGCTCCTACAACCATGGGAACTCCAGCATCTTTTGCCTGCTGTTAAAGACTAGTAAAATATTGGTTAAACGCTACTAACCCCCAAACTTTAGCTTATGCACTCAAACCTGTGCACAGCTCTGATGAACAGGAGTCTGCAAATACTGCAAGTGTAATGTAACTTGAACATGAAGCAGGAGCACTTCACTGATGTGCACCGAAGGATGTGTCACCAACAACACTTAATAATACTTCGATGATTAAAAATGCGTAATGGTTCCTGCACAGCCTCAGAAATGACCGCAGAGGTGAAAGGTCTCTGTCAGTGTGTGAGCAGAAGCAGATAATCACAAGCTTCATAAATGTATCTAAAACTTCAAGATATTTGGTTTGGATTTCTTCAAATCTTTGATATTGTGTCTGTCTTTTACATAATTATGATAAGATGTACAGTATCTCTGGTTAGTAGACTTTTGTGAAAATATGCAAATGATGATGTACAGTAAATAGTAGTGTAAACCTCTTGATCGGTAGGCTGATTATTTGGCATTTTTAGAAACTTGGCATCGGTCGATGTCTGAGCTCACAAGGCTGATGAACAAAAAAACGTGGTGCAAATGGTTCTGAAGATTCATTGTCTACCATCTTTTACATTATATATACAAATCCTGCACTTAGCGTTTTGTTTTGTTTTAACCCAAAGTACTACCAGATGGGCAAAGAGGTACTTTTAGTTGCATCACAGAGTCAGTCCGTTGCCCTCCCCTACAGGGAGTAGCAAACACAAACAATATACCTCCTTTTTTCTATTTTCAAATGGTTAAAATCGTAGCTAGTTTATCCATAAAGTATTTTGCTCTCTCTGTCTTTTCTGATTTTTTTTTCCATTTAGTCGCTCCATTGTTTTCTCCAAGCAGAGTAAACAGACTTCTAGGGTTTGGTCATTCAAAGTCAACCTGGCTGTTGATAGCCGCTCTCTCTGTGCCCTGATTGTGGTATGATGAAGGTTAATTCTGCTTAGGTGACTGAAGCTGTTTGAATGCTGTCATCTAGACCATCATGAGGCAGTAGAACTACTACTGTAGGTGGTCACACTGTTACAGTACATGTCCCGTGTTTTTCACAGGTGGAGAAGGTATTTTGTTTACTGACAGAGCAAGAAAAGCACAGTTGATTAGTCAGCAGGCACGTACAAGCAGATATGTACATGTTGTCTTGATTTTGTCCTTTTGTTTTCCACACACACTTGGATTGTCTAAATTGGAGCAGTGAGCTGCTTTGTTGTTGATTTTGATGCCTGA